>NW_006922696.1:22205-38862 GCF_000298275.1 Orycteropus afer afer | reverse complement strand
AAAACCACACTTTACTGTCATTTTGTTGTACTGTAGTGGCTTGCATATAGCTATGATGCTGGAAGTTGTGCCACCAGTATTTCAAACACCAGCAGTCACCAACGACAGACAGGTTTCATTGGAGTTTCCAGACTAAGACAGATTCAGAAGGAGAAACTGGCAATTTATTTCCAAAAAATTGAATAATGAAAACTTATAAAATGTGAAAAGATCTTTGTCCCATAAAGTGCCAGAAGAAGAGTCCCTCAGATGAAATTCACTCAAAATATAACTGAGGAAAAGCTGCCTCCTCAAAATTGAGTTGACTCTAATGACATGGATGGAGAACAGCTTTCAGTACCTTCATTTGCTGATGTGCATGACTTAAAATGAGAATAAGCAGCTACAAACATCCATTAGTAATCAGATTGGTGAATATATGAAGTATAATTCTAGGAAAATTGGAAGTCAAAATTGAAATATAACACATAAACGTTGATATTCTAGTCATTAGTGAATTGAAATGGACTGAACTTGGCCATAATTGAATCAGACAGACATATATGGTCTATTATACTGGGAATCACAAACTGAAGAAGAACAGTATTTCACTCATCATCAAAAAGAACATTTGTTGATAAATCCTTAAGTAAAATTCTGTCAGTAATAACATAATATTTATATGCCAACAAGGGAGAACAGTTATTGTGACCATTATTTAAATTTATACACCAATCACTAATGCCAATGATGAGTAAATTGAAGATTGCTTTTAATCAACTTCTACAGTCTGAAATTAGTCAAGCATGTAGTCAAAAAACATTGAAATCATTGGTGATTGAAATGTGAAAACTGGAAAAAAAAGAAGAATTGGAAACTAGAAAATATTGCTGTGATGATAGAAACAATATCGAGGATCACAGGATAGAATTTTGCAAGACCAATGACTTATTCCTTGCAAATATCTTTTCTCAGTATCAGAAATGGTGACTATACACATGGACTTCACTGTATGAAATACATAGGAATAAAAATGAGGAAGAGTTGCCTTCTCAAAATTGAATACTTCTGTGGAAAGAAAGAATGGGAAGCTCAATATCATCAGTCATAAAAAAGCAATGGGTTGGCTGTGGGAGAAAAGCATGAATTGTTCATATGAAATTTCAAGTTCAAGCTGAATTAAATTAAAAGAAGGCTGTGATAATCAGAGTACTACCCTGAGTATAGGAAACAAACAAACAAAAACTCACTGTGGTGGAGTTGATTCAACTCATAGTGACCCTTCCTTGTGTTTCCTAGGCAGTATCTCTACAGAAGTAGATCTCCCAATCTTCCCTTCAAGGAGTAGCTGGTGGTTTATCCTACCTGAATTTAGACACCATCTGAAAAATAGATTTGATTATTTGAACAACGGTAACCAAAGACCAGATGAGTTCTGTAATGACATCAAGAACATCATACATGAAGAAAGTAAAATGTCATTAAAAAAAGAAAAGACCAAAATGAATGTCAGAAGAGACTCTGAAACTTGCTCTTAAACAGAGAATAGCTAAAACAAATGGAAAAAAAAAAGACAAAGGAAAAGATCCAAACAGATTTCAAAGGACAGCTCAAGAAGACAAAGCCAATTACTATAATGAAATGTGCAAAGAGCTGGAGTTAGAAAACCAAAAAGGAAGAACAAGATCAAGCTGAAAGAATTGAGGAAAACATTAAAGCCTTGAGTAGTAATATGGAAAGATTCAAGGGCCAAATACTGAATGACACAGGGAAAATCAAAAGAAGATGTAAAGAATACACAGAGTCACTGTACCAAAAAGAACTGGTCAATCATCATCCATTTCAGGAGGTGCCATATGATCTAGAAGCAATGATACTGAAGGAGGAAGTCAAAGCTGCAATGAAAGAATTGGTGAAGAACAAGGCTCCAGGAATTGATAGAATACCCATTGAGATATTTCAACAAACGGATACCCCATTGGAGGCACTCACTCGATTATGCCAAGAGATTTGGAAGACAGCCACCTGGCCAACTGACTGGAAGAGATCCATATTTGTACCCATTCCAAAGAGAGATGATCTCACAGAATGTGGAAATTATTGAACAATATCATTAATATCACACACAAGCAAGATCTTACTGAAAATAATTCAAAAACGATTGCAGCAGTATATTGATTCCAGAGTTACAAGCTGGATTCAGAAGAGGACGTGGAAGGGATATCATAGCTGCTGTCAGATGGATCTTAGCTCAAGGCAAAGAATACCAGAAAGATGTTTACTTGTGCTTTATTAACTAAGCAAAGGCATTTGATTTTGTGGATCATGACAAATTACGGATAACATTGAGAAGAATGGGAATTCCCAAACACTTGGTTGTACTCATGAGGAACCTGTACATTGACCAGGAGGTTGTCATTCAAATAGAACAAGGTAATGCTACGTGTTTTAAAATACAGAGGGGAGTGTGTCAGGGTTGTACCCTTTCCCCATACTTATTCAATCTATTTGCTGAGCAAATAATCAAAGAAGCTGGAATATATGAAGAAAAAGGTGGCATCAAGATTGGAGGAAGAATCATTAACAACTTGAGATATGCTGATGATACAACTTTGCTTGCTGAAAGTTGAAGATGACTTGAGGCACTTACTGATGAAAATTGAGGAACACAGTCTGCAGTATGGATTACATCTCAATATAAAGAAGACAAAAATCCTCACAACTGGACCAATAAGCAGCATCATGATAAATGGAGAAAAGTTTGAAGTTGTCAAAGAATTCACATTGCTTGGTTCTACAATCAAGGCCAATGGGAGCAGCAGTCAAGACATTAGATGATGTGTAGCACTGAGTAAGTCAGCTGCAAAGGAACCCTTTCAAGTGTTGAGGAGCAAGGATGTCTCTTTGAGGACTAAGGTGCTCCTGACACAGGCCAGGATATTTCTAATTGCCTCATATGCTTGTGAGAGCTGGACAATGAATAAGGAAGATCGAAGAAGAGTTGATGCTTTTGAGTTGTGTGCTGGCAAAGAGTGCTGAAAGTATCTTGGACTACTAAAAGAACTAACAGATCTGTCCTGGAGGAAGTTTGGCTGAAATCCTCCTTGAAGGTGAGGCCAGACTTTGTCTCACCTACTTTGGTCATGTTGCCAGAGGGGACTATTCCCTGGAGAAGGATGTCTTGTTTGGTATGGTGTAGGGTTGATGAAAGAGGAGAAAGCCTTCAACAAGATGGAATGATACAGTGGCTGTGACAATGGCCTCAAGTATAACAAAGATCACATAGCTGGTGTGGGATCAGATGGTATTTTGTTCTGCTGTGCATGGGGTTGCAGTGAGTTGGAAATGACTCGACGGCACCTAACAACAACAATCCATACTGCAGATTTGTGTTTTAATCTCCACCAGTAAGTTCTTCAAGTCATCCTTACTTTCAGCATGTGTGTTACATGGGTTCTCTGGAGAAGCAAAACCAGTAAAGCCTATATATAAAGAGCGAGATAGATAAATAAATTTTTGTTAGGAATATGGCTCACACACTTATAGAAGCTTGCAAGTCCCAAATTCAAATGTCAAGCTGGCGGCTTTTCCCAACTCACAGAACTGCAGGGGCTGATGAGCTCAAGGTGGGCAGGCAGTATACTGGGTGTTGACTCCAACAAATGACAAATCCAAGATCTCCAGGCCAAATGGTGGATTTTTTGCTCATGGACTGTTGTAGTCCAGTTTCTCAAATAATTTGCTCAGCATATAGATTGAAATGGTATGGTGAAAGGAAACAAACCAACACATTCTTTTCCTGATTTTAAACCATTCAGTATCCTCTTGTTCTGTTTGAACTACATCCTCCTGGTCTCTGAATAGGTTCCTCATGAGCACAATCAAGTATTCTGGAATTCCCATTGTTCTCAATGTTATCAATAATTTGTTATGATCCACACAATCTAATGCTTTTTCATAGTCAATAAAACACAAGTAAAATCTTTCTGTTAATCTTTGCTTTGAGCCAAGATACCTCTGACATCAGCAATGATATTCCTCATTCCACGACCTCTTCTGGATCCAGCTTGCATTTCTGGAAGTTCTCTGTCAATATACCTATCTGTTATATAATATACCTTGTGTTATGTAATACACCTCTCTGTTAGTGGAGGCTTATGTATTGCTTTGACCCTGAACACGTTTTAGTGGAGCTTCCAAAATAAGACAGACTTGGAAGAAATATTTAGAGATCAACTTCTGAAAACCCACTAACAAAATCCCTATGGATCACAGTGTTGTGAACCACAATTGATAATGGGGATGAAACAGGACTTGGCAACAATTCCTTCAGCTATGTGCAGGGCCTCCTTGAGTCAGTAGCCAACCTGATGAGAGCCAACAACAGCCATCAGTGCCATAATATCAAACTACTAAGATTGATATTCTTGTCTTTTGAGGTGAACCTAGAAAGAGAATGGCATAACATATAGACAGTAACCTCTATTGAGTCATACTTGTTTGATTCTAGATATCATGCTTAATGGCTAAAAGGCACTACCCAGTGTCAAATCCCAATATTCACTCCCAATCACATACTGTGTTTTTTCATCTTATATTTAACACAGTTTAGATAGATACAAATACATAGAATAGAGTGCATAATAATACAGTAAATTCCATGAGACTATAATGATTTTAAAGCTAAAATACATTTATTTTAAACATGGCGTATGAACAAATAAAAGGGTTTGAAACTTTTGGCACTAATCACTCTTTTAGGTTATAGCAATTGTATTAAAAAGAAGAAATATTAAATGCTGTGATGCAGTAATAAATCCATTGATATGAAAGTCATGAGAGGTGATCTGCACCCAATATCTAACCCAATATGCTTATAAAACAATTCACATTTCTTTCTCTTTTTTTTTTAAGAGATTACAAAATCCTTCTAAGTGTGTTTCGATTTTTTTTTTTTCAAAATATATTTGTTTTTGTAACCTCTATTCCCATTCTTGTTGCCATTGACTTATTGACTCATGGTAACCCCATGAGTTACAGACTAGAATTGACCCAAGACTTATCCCTGCTAGTAATTCCTTACTAGTAGGGGGAAGGCCAGGAAGTGATCAGAGCAGTTTGGAACACCTAAGGGAGATGAACTTGTCTGTCATTTTGTCATACTCTGATGGCTTGCATGTTTCTGTGAGCCTGGAGGCTCTGTCACCAGTGTTTCAAATGCCAGTAGAGTTGCACACGGTGGACAGGTTTCAGGGGAGCTTCCAGACTGAGACAGAATCAGAACAAGGAAGAGACCATCCACTTCTCAATGAATTGGCCAGTGAAAACCGAACACTGTCTGACATATTACTGGGCAACATGATGAAGCGCTCTGAACACTGTCCAATACAGAGCTAGAAAATGAGCCTCTTAGGTCAGAATGCACTCAAAATATGACTGAGAAAGGGCTACCTCATCAAAGTAGAGCTGACCTTAATTATATGGACAAAGTAGAACTTTCAGGACCCCTACTTGCTGTTGTGGCAAGACTTAAAATGAGAAGAAACAGTTGCAAACATCCATTGATAATCAGAACATGGAATGTACAAAGTAGGAATCTAGGAAAACTGAAAAGTTGTCAAAAATGAAAAAGAACACATAATGATTAATATCTTAGGCATTAGTGATCTGACATTGATCGCTTTTTGCAATTTTAAATTAGACAGCCATATGATCTACTATGCTGGGAATGACAAATTGAAGAGCAATGGCACAACATTCATCATCGCAAAAAATGTTTCAAGATCTATCCTGAAGTACAAGGCCATCAGTGATAGCATAATGCCCACACTCCTACAAGGAAGTCTAGTTAATACTAATATTATTCAAATTTACACACCAACCACCAAAGGCAAAGATGAAGAAATTGAAGATTTTTACCAACTTCTGCAGTCTGAAATTGACCAATCATGCAATTAAGATGTGATGATTATCACTGGTGATTGGAATGCAAAAGTTGGAAACAAAGAAGAATCACCAGTAGTTGGAAAATTTGGCTTCAGTGATAGAAATAACACTGGAGATCACATGACAGAATTTTGCAAGACCAACCTATTCATGGCAAATACCTTTTTTCAACAACACAAATGGAGACTATATATGTGGATTTTACCAGCTGGGGTACACAAGATTCAGATCCACTACATCTGTGTCGAGAGGTGATGGAAAAAGTCAATATGTTAAGCCAAAACAAAGCCAGGATTTGATTGTGGAATAGATCATCAATTTCTCATATGCAAGTTCAAGTTGAAGTTGAAGATAATTAAAGGAAGTCCACAAGAGCCAAAATATGACCCTGATAATATCCCTCCTGAATTTAGAGACCATTGAAAGAATAGACTTGATGCACTGAACACCATTGACTAAAAACCAGAGGAATTGTGGGATGACATCAAGAACATCATCCACGAAGAAAGCAAAAGGTCATTAAAAAGCCAGGAAAGGAAGAAAAGTCCAAAATGGATGTCCGAAGAGACTCTGAAACTTGCCCTTGAATGAAGAGTAGCTAAAGCAAATGGAAGAAATGACAAGATAAAAGAACTCAACAGAAGATATCAAAGAGTAGCTTGAGAATACAAAACCAATTATTATAATGAAATGTGCAACGACATGGAGTTGGAAAACCAAAAGGGAAGAACAGGGTTGGCATTTCTCAATGTGAAAGAATTGAAGAAAAATTCAAGCCTTGAGTTGCAATATTGAAAGATTCTATGGGCAATATATTGAATGATGCAGGAAATATCAAAAGAAGATGGATTGCATATACAGTCACTGTATCAAAAATAATTTCTTGATATTCATACATTTTGGGAGGTGGGATATGATCAAGAACCAATGGTACTAAAGGAAGAAGTCAAAGCTGCACTGAAGTAAGTGGCAAAAAACAAGACAAAATACCCACTGAGATGTTTCACCAAACAGATGCTGCACTGGAGGCACTCACTCAACTACGCCAAGAGATTTAGAAAACAGCTCCCTGCTCAACCGACTGGAAAATATCCATATCTATACCCATTCCAAAGAAAGTTGATCCCAGAGGATGTGATATTATTGTACAATATCATTAATATCACATGCAAGTAAAATCTTACTGAAGATAATTCAAAAATAGTTGCAGCAGTCTATTGACAGAGCTTCCAGAAATACAAGCTGGATTCAGAAGAGGATGTGCAATGAGGGATATCACTACTGATGTCAGATGGATCTTGGCTCAAAGCAAAGAATACCAGAAAGGTGTTTACTTCTGTTTTATTGACTATGTAAAAGGATTTGATTGTGTGGATCATAGAAAATTATGGATAACACTGAGAAGAATGGGAATTCCAGAGTACTTAATTGTTCTCATGAGGAACCTGTACCTAGACCAGGAGACTGTCATTCAAACAGAACAAGGGGACACTGCCTTGTTTAAAATTAAGAAGGTTGTGCATCAGGGTTGTATCCTTTCACCATACTTATTAAATCTGTATGCTAAGCAAATAATCCAAGAAGGTGGACTATATGAAGAAGAATGTGGCATCAGGATTGGCGGAAGACTCATTAACAACCTGCCATATGCTGATGATGCAACTTTGCTTGCTGAAAGTGAGGACGATGTGAAATACTTATAGATGAAGGTGAAGACTACAGTCTGCAATATAGATTACACCTCACAAAAAGTCCTCACAACTGGTCCAATAATGGAGAAAAGATTGAAGTTGTCAAGGATTTTGTATTACTTGGTTTTACAATCAACACCAATGGAAGCAGCAGTCAAGACATCAGATGACATATTGCATTGGGCAAATCTGCTGCAAAAGACCTCTTTCAAGTGCTGAAGTGCAAAGAAATCTCCCTGAAAACTAAGGTGTGCCTGACAGAAGCCGTGCTATTTTCAATCGCCTCATATGGATATGAGAGCTAGGCAATGAATAAGGAAGACCAAAAAATAAGTCAATACTTTTGAGTTGTGGTGTTGGCAAAGAATGCTGAAAGTACTGTGGACTGCCAAAAGAACTAAAAAATCTGTCCTGGAAGAAGTGTAGCTTGAATGCTCCTTGGAGACGAAAATGGCCAGACTTCATTTCACCTATTTTGGTCATGTTCTCAGAAGGGACCATTCTCTGGAGAAGCATATCATGCTTGATAAAGTGGAGGGTCCACTAAAATGGGGAAGAATTTTAACAAGATGGATTGACACAGTGGCTATAATGATGGGCTCAGGTATAGCAAGGATCATGGGGCTGGCATATGACCAGGAAGTGTTTTATTTTGCTGTGCACAGGGTCGCTCTGAGTCAGTGACAACTCAATCACAGCTAACAACAAGTCATTAATCTATAATCTTATCATACATCAAACTGTTTATTGCAGTAGTTTCCTGGTAATTTTCTTTGCCTCCTTCCTATATAAGGGTCTAAGATACAAATCTGTCCATGTTGTCCCATTATTATAAACATTATGCAAAGAGGAATTGCAAACTATTTAAACCAGCAAGGAGAACTCCCTTAACCTCAATAAAGTGCAGTGACCTACCATACCCAAAACCAAACTTACTGCATTAGATTCAGTCCTGACTCATAGTGACCCCTCCTTGGATTTCCAAGGCAGTATCTCCACAGAAGTAAATTGCCCAGTCTTCCTTCTGAGGTGTGGCTGGTGGGTTTGAACTGACAGCCTTCTGTTTACCAGTCAAATGTCTTAAGCACTATACCACCAGAGCTCCTATGACCAATCATATCCTTCTGTATTATACATCTTGGACATGACAATCCAGAAATATTAATTTATCTTCTATTCTGTCTTCCTCAAAGCAAACAACTTGTATATTTCTAAAGCTTCATAGCTTCTAATCAGTAAGTTTGATACAAACCTCACCTAATTCTAAAACAATTGCACATTTTGATTCATATATTTCCCATAACCCTATAGAGTACATATTATTATCTTAGAGATTAGGAAAATGAACCACAGAGATGCTGCTATATTCTTGAAGATAAACTAGAAACTGCTGTTGTTGTTGTTAGGTGCCGTTAAGTCAGTTCTGACTGATAGGGATCCTCTGTATGACAGAATGAAATGTTCCTATGTCCTGAGGCATTCTCAAAATTGCTGCTATATTTGAGCCTATTTTAGCTAACCAGAAGCCTGGCAGTTCAAACCCACCAGCCACTCCTCTCTACTCACTTCCATAGTGATACTGTCTCAGAAACCCAAGGACGGGTCACTATGAGTCGGGTCCGACTTGATGGTACATAACAATAACAACAACAACAACATTGCTGTAGCTACTATAAATAGCTAAAGTTGTGTGCCAACATGGCTGTGCTGTGATTCTCAGTGGTCACAGTAGTTGTGATGTAGTCTTTTGCCATGATGAGATCTAATATAATATAATCATCTCCATAATGAAATCTGCTGTTAGTAGCAAATCACTGAGGGAAGATGTGTGTCCTAAGTCCAATGTACATGGAAGTCCTGAAAAAGATCTCTGGTTTTATACTCAAATTCTAATCATAATCAAATTCAAATTCATCATAATCTGGCCTTGAACCAGTGGTCTTCCAAGTTGCCTGCAGGTCTTGGGACTTTTCCCTTCCCAGTCTGTGAGCCAACAATGTGTCAATTAATCTGCTGATCTTGGAATTCCCTGCCCCTCAATCAGTGGGAGTCACTAGAAGCCTCCAACTTATGTCTGACCCGTGGACTTGGGACTTGTCAGCCTCTACCACTGCAAGTGTCATTTCCTTGAGATAAATTTCTGTCTCTTTAATCTTTCTTTGCTATTCTGTAGAACTCAACCTATAACATTTTGTACTTAGAGTGGGTCTGTTGTTGTTGTTATGTGCTGTCGAGTCGGCCCCGACTCAGAGCGACCCCTCCTTGGGTTTCCGAGGCAGTATCACTATGGAAGTAGGATTGCCCAACCTTCCTTCCGAGGAGTGGCTGGTGGGTTTGAACCGCCAGCCTTCTGGTTAGCAGTCAAGTACTTTAGCCACTATGCTACCAGAGCTCCTTAGAGTGGTTCTAGAGAAACAAAATCATAAGGATGTGTTTTTAAATTGATTCTCAAGTTTGATTTGTCCTAAAGGTACCAATGATGCCTCCACTGCTAATCCATAGGATGAGGCAGCAATACCTTTCAGGGTTGGGGCAATGTTCTTCAGGAAGCTTTATAAACTCTAAGCCGTTCTCTACTATATGGTACTGTTTCTGTAACAGCCAAAGGCAAAAATGGGAGATGTTGTACTGTCCAGTGTGTTTGATCCTGATTACCAAGGTGAAATCAGATTAGTATTACATAATGGATGTAAAGAAGAGTACAGGAATACGGGAGATTTACTAGGACGTCTCTTAGTACTGGCATCTCTTGTTTTTACAGTCTATAGAAAACTACACCCACACAATTCTGATATGACTACTAATCTCCAAGACCTTTAAGGAATGAAGGTTTAGGTGAACCCAGCAGACAGAGAACTATGGCTGCCTGAGGTGCTTGCTCAGAGCAAAGTGACTATGTATTGGGTGGTGGATGAAGTAGTTCTAAATATCAGCTACAACCATGGGAAGAGTTGCAGAAAGGAGGATTGTGATTGCTATGAGTTTTTTTGGTTTGTTTGTTTGAGCCACTCCATCTCTTGCAGGGTCTTCCCCTTTTACATTGATAATTTTCTTTACCAAACATTTACTTTACCAAGTCTGGGCATTCTCACTTATAAGGAACATTCCAGCTGTACTTCTTCCAAGATAGATTTGTTCCTTCTTCTAGCAGTCTATGGAATTTTCAATATTCTCCAGCAAGACCACAATTCAAAGGTTATCAATTCTTCTTCAGTCTTCCTTATATATTGTCCAGCTTTTATGTGCATATGAGACTAATGATAATATGTTTGAGTCAGGCCCACCTTAGTTTTCACAGTGACATCTTTGCTCTTGAGTACTTTAAAGGATTCTTTTACAACATATTTTCCCAGTGCAATACATCTTATCTTCTGATTTCTTAACTGCTGCTTCCATGGCCATGGAATGGAGATACAAGTAAAATGAAATCCCTGACAACTTCAATATTTTCTCTATTTATTATAATGTTTCTATTTGTCCACTTGTAAGGATTTTTGTTTTCTTTATGATGAGGTGTAATTCATATTGCAGGCTGTAGTCTTTGATCTTCATCAGTAGGTACTTCATGACATATTCATTTTCATCAAGCAAGGTTGTGTCATCTGAATATCACATTTTGTTAATGAGTCTTCCTCCAATCATGATGCCAGTTCTTTGTTATATAGTCCAAATTCACAGTTTATTGCTCAGCATAGAGACTGAATAAGTATGGTGAAAGGATACAACCCTGACACATATCTCTCCTGATTTTAAGTCATGCCGTATCCCTCTGTTCCATTCAAACAAGTGCCTCTTGGTCTATGTACAGTTTCCTCATGAGTACAATTAAGTGTACTGGAATTCCCATTTTCTGCAATGTTATCTATAATCTGTTATGATCCACACAATCAAATCCCTTTGCATGGTCAATGAAACTGAGATAAATATCATTCTGGTATTCTCTACTTTCAGCCAGATCCATCTAACATCAGCAATAATAACCTTCATTCTATGTCCTTTTCTGGGTCCAGTTTGAATTTCTTGATCCTGTCACTATACTTCTGCAATCATTTTTGAATGATCTTCAGCAAAATTTTATTTTCATGTGAAATTAATGATATTTTTTGATAATTTCTGCATTCTGTTAGATAACCTTTCTTTGGAGTGGACATAAATATGGATCTCTTAGAGTCATTTGGCCAGATAGCTGTCTTCCAAATTTCTTAGCATAAACAAGTGAGCACCTCCAGCCCTGCACTCATTTGTGGAAATATCTGAATGGGTATTCCATCAACTCCTAGACACTTGTTTTTCTCCAATTACTTCAGTGCATCTTGGAATCCTCCCCCAATACCTTTGGTTCTTGATCATCTGCTACCTCCTGAAATGAGAATGCCAACAAATTCTTTTTGGTACAGTGACTCTGTGTATACCTTCAATCTTCTTTTAATGCTTCTTGTATCATTCAATATTTTGCTCTTACAATCCCTTCAATATTGTAACTATATGCTGTCAATAATAGGATAATATTGATACACTTATAAGGAAGACCAGTGAATATGACTATTATACAAATATACACACCAAACCCTAAAGCCAGTGATGAAGAAACTGAAGATTTTTACCAAATTCTGAAGTATGAAATCGACCAAACATACACTCAAGTTGTATTGATAATTACTGGTGATTGGCATTAATAAGTTAGAAGTAAAGAAGTAACATCTGTATTTGGAAAATATGGGTTTGGTGATGGAAATGTCACTAGAGACCTCATGATAGAATTTTGCAAGACTAATGACTTATACATTGCAAATATATTTTTCAACCTCATACATAGCTACTATACATCTACACCTCTCCATTTATTACACAGGAATCAAATCGACTACATCTGTGAAAAGAGGCAACAAGGAAGCTTAATATCATCAGTCACAAGGAGACCAAGAGCTGATTGTGGAACGCGCTATCAATTGCTCATGTGCCAGTTCAAGTTGAAGGTGAAGAAAATTAAAACAAATTCATGAGAATGAAACTACATCCTTGATTATATCCCACTTAAATTTGGAAACCAAAAAAATAATATTTTATGCATTGAACACCAATGACCAAAGACCATACCAGTTGTAGAATGTCATTAAGAACGTCATTCATAAAGAAAGCAAATGTCATTAAAAATACAGGAAAGGAAGAAAAGACAAAAATAGTTGTAAGAGACTCAAACTTACTTTTGAACGGACAGTAGCTGAAGTAAATGGCAGAAATGATGAAATAAAAGAGCTGAACACAAAATTTCAAAGGATAGCTCCAGAAGACAAAGTAAAGTATTATAATGAAATATGCAACTACCTGGAATTAAAAAACCTAAAGAAAGAACACACTTGGAATTTCTAAAGCTGAAAGAACTGAAGAATAATTCAAACATAAGATATAAATGGGCCTAAAATGTTATTGTTAGTACCTGCATTAGTTATATCATGTTAAGTACAAGTATAATTTAATAATTATCTTTATTTAGGGATCATTTATGGTTTAAGGGGATATGTACAAATATCAAGTTGATAAAGGGTGGGCACTGATAGTTGAGGTTGTATGTCAGCATGGCTGTGTCATGATTCACAATGGCTTATCAGTTATGATACTGGAATTTCCCATGATGAAATCTGATGTAATATAATCACCTCCCTAATGAGGCCTGTTGTGAAAAGCCAATCAATTTAATGGGATTTTGCTCAGGGGTGTGATCTTCTTCCTGCATATATATGCACATCCTAGGAAATATCTCTGGCTTTTTGCTCAAGATCCTGTGTCTGGCTCATCATCACCTTGACTTGAACCAGTGACCTCCCTTTTTGCTCACAGGTCTTAGGATTGTTGCCTTCATAGCCTGTGAGCCAACTATCTGCTAATTTACTTACTGATCTTGAATTCATCAGACTCTGAAGCCAGTGGATATATATATATATATATATATATATATATATATATATATAACAAAACCAAATTCGTGTCAGATTCATCATGACCCCTCCTGGGGTTTCTGAGGTGTTATCACTATGGACTGCTAAAAGAACTAACAAATCTGTCCTGGAGGATGTGCAGCTGGAATGCTCCTTGCAAGCAAAAATGGCCAGACATGTCTCACTTACTTTGGACATGTTGTAAGAAAGGACCATTCCCTGGAGAAGGATGTCATTCTTGGAGGGTCAACAAAGGAGGGGAAGGCTCTCAAAGAGATGGATTGACACAGTGGCTGCTGTGTTGGGTTCAGGTATATTAGGGATCATGGATTTAGCACAGGACTGGGCGGTGTTTTGTTCTGCTGTGCATAGGGTCACTATGAGTCGGAGATGACTTGATAGCACCTAACAACAACAACAATAACATCACTACGGAAGTAGATTGCCTAATCTTCCTTCCAAGGAGCAGGTGGTGGGTTTGAATCCTATATATATACATATACATATACATATACATATACATATACATATACATATATGAGCTTAACTGGTTTTACTTCTCTAGAAAACTCAGCCTAAGATACACTGTGTAAATCTGTCCCATTGAGATTTTTCCTCTACTTTAACTTTCGTCCTCCTTATTATTTCTACTTTCTATTTTAATGATGTTATTCTCCAGAGACTTGCCCTTCCTGATAACATGTCCAAAGCACTTGAGACAATATCTAACCTTTCTCCCTTATAAACAGCATGCTGACAGTACTTCCTCTAAGACAAATTTATTCTTTTCTGGCAATCCATGGCACATTGAATATTCTTTGCAAACAACATAGTTCAAAATCACCAGTCCTTCTGTAGTCATCCTTATTCATTGTCAAATTTTCAAATGCACATGAGTGATTGAAAAGGACATGGCTTGGGGTCAGGGGCGCTATAGTCCTCAAAGTGACATCTTCACATTTTAACACTGTACAGAGGTATTTTGCAGCAGATTGTCCCAGTGCAATACAATGTTTGATTTCTTTCCTTATTTTTTTTTTCAGTTTGTCAGATTTTTTTAATTTTTATTTTGTATTTTATTTTATTTTTATTCATTCATTTTTTCTTTTTTTATTTGTGATTTGGGTGAAAATTTACTGAGCAAATTAAGTTTACATACAGCAGTTCACATACACTTTGTCTTCTGACATTGATAAAAAAAAGTTTGCCCCAGTGCAATAGCCCCCTCCCACTTTTTCCCAATAGTTACCTTTTCCTTGTGTGCATACCTCCATGCACTGCTGCCCCCTTAGCTGTCTTCCTGTGCATAAACAGCCCTTCTTTCTCCCATGATTGTTCTCTCCAAGGAGTGTCTCTACCTCAGGTAAATGTTCAATTCATATATCTGTCTTTTGTTTGGCTGGAAGCCACAGATATGGGTTCAATTCCTGACATGAAGGGCAGCTAGGGGCATTAGTCTCAGTGGTTCCATCAGGCTCAATGGTTCCATCCATTTTTTTTTCCCAAATGATTTTGAGTTTTGTTCCACATTGTTCTCCCTCTCTATCCAAGATCTCCTATATAGATCCCCCTCACAGTGGTAACCGGGCACCATCTAGCTCTTCTGGCTTCATAGTCATATAGGCTACACAGCACATGGTGTACCAGTCACTAGGACTAACTATGTCCATGAATATTTGGTTTTCTTCATTCTTCTCTTCTCTGGACAAGGAGAGACCCATCATTGCATCTAAATGGCTGCTTGCAAGCTTTAAAGATCCCAGTTGCTCCTCGCAAGTGGTGAGTGGAGGGTGAAACAATGCTTTATGTAGTATGTTATGCCAATTGAGCTTGATGTCCCCTGCCACTATCGTCCCGAGCCCACAGAACTACTCACTCCCTCTGGGTAGCTGGCTCTGACCAAAAAGTGACTACAACCTTGTCCCTTGTCAACTCTACTATACACCTAGGAATTCTTACAGAACATACAAATACACTTGTAGAAACATTGTCTGCCAAACCTATACATGGTCTTGGATACAGTCCCTGCTGCATAGACATACATAATAGTTCAGCCTGTCTACCCATCTATGCACCTGTATATCCATGTTTGCATTCACTGACAACGCAGTAGTAAATGTGCAAAAGGGTTCAACTTTGTTATCTACACCTCTCTATATCTGACTCTTCCTCAATCTTCCTAAGGATGAAGATTAAAGACTACAACCTTCATTATGGATTATATCTAAAGATAAACTCACTGCCATCGAGTCAGATATGACTCACAGTGACCCCTCGTTGGGTTTTTGAGGCAGTATCACTATGGAAGTAGATTGCCCAAACTCGGAAGGTTAATAAAACACAGGAAAACAATTTTCTGGTATTGTCTGCTTTCAGTGAAAACACATCTCACATTAGCAATGATATCCCTTATTCCACTAGCTCTTCTGAATTTCTGCTTGTTCCCTGTTAATGTACTTCTGCAAATATTTTTGAATTATGTTCAGCAAAGTTCTATTTGTGTTATATTAATGATTTTTTTGATAATTTCCACATTCCTTTGGAAACTACCTAGAATAATTTATAAATCCACCTCTTGTTCACTACTTTTCATTGCCCTAAAAAGGTTTAAAGGAGCTGACAATCTAATCTATTTAATTTGCAATAACTTAATTTCATTTGGTTCTATAACATTACAGAAGAAATGTCTGAGAATGGTTACCTGATAACACTATCACCTTTGCTAAAGATGACAGGAGACACACTTGTTATGATTACTTGTGATATCAATAATAACAATAATAAATAGTTGTTGTGGTTGTTATTAGGAGCCATTGAGTCATCTCTGACTCATACCGACCTCATGTACAGCAGAACAAAACACTGTCCAATCCTGCACCATGATCCTTGCTATACCTGAGCCCATCATTGCAGCCACTGTGTCAATCCATCTGATTGAGGGCTTCTCCTTTTTCATTGTTCCTCCACTTTGCCAAACATGATATCCTTCTCCAGGAAATTGTCCCCTCTTACAACATGATCAAAGTAAGTGAGACGCAGTTTGGCCATTCTTACTTCCAAGGACCATTCCGCCTGCACTTCTTCCAGGAAGAGAAGAACCAAAAA
>NW_006922696.1:20192-20759 GCF_000298275.1 Orycteropus afer afer | reverse complement strand
ATAATGTAGACATATCTTTTGGAAAATATATGTTTCTTATAAATGTCATGCTGTTACATAACTTGACATAAATATAAAAAACCATAGCAAGTCAGGATTATGTGTATATATTCATTCAAAGAAACAGAAATCACTAATGCAATTAAAAAGTAAAATAGATAGGTCTTCACACATAAACCTAAGAGACCAAGTTCAAAATTAAAAAGTAAAGAACTTCCTATTAAAATCTTGAAATATGTACTTCAAAACAAGTCTGTCTATAGCACAAGGGAGATAGCTTGTCAAGGCCAATTCTTTCAATAAGATGGGGGGGAGAAAAATAAAGATAGAGAGTGGATGTTGTTTTGGAAAGTGCATTTGAGTCGTTTGCGACTCATAGCGACCCCATGCACAGCAGAACGAAACACTGCCCGATCCCGCGCCAGCCCCAAAATCCCTGCTATACCTGAGCCCATCATCACAGACACCGTGTCAATCCATCTCATTGAAAGCCTCCCCCTCTTTCATCGACCCTCCACCCTACAAAGCATGACATCCTTCTCCAGGGAATGGTCGCTTCTGACAACA
>NW_006922696.1:16766-19963 GCF_000298275.1 Orycteropus afer afer | reverse complement strand
ACTTAGTTCCTCACCTGAAGGTTCAAATGCAATAAAAGGGGAATTGAACAAAGAGATAATCAGAAAGGAGAAGAAAAGGAGGATGTGAAGATTTGAAGAAAGCGTCTCTCTAACAACCACATCTGCCCTTAAGTCAAAGAAAAGAACTGCAGCCAAGGTAAGGACCTCCATTTCCAAGCTTACCTGTGCATAGGAGAGTGGATAGGAAAGAATTTTTCTTATATCAGTGTTCAATAATAGCTTGATTACAGTAAGTAAAGTCTAATCTTTAATAGGTTATAGAATCAACTGACTAAAATGCAGCTTCAGAGGTCTCTTGGTCTCTATTAACATTTTCCTGTTGGTCAAATTTATGTGTGTCACAGAGCAAGAAAGGATAAACAAATGGTGCTAATGTGAAATTACATTCAAAATTAAATTGCAAAGTTTATACATATTGTCTCATCTTTGCTAAGTTATCATTAATATTACAAAGTAGATTACAATTTCTTTTTAACTCTTCTGTATTAGTCCCCTCCCTTGGACTTAGGTGACAAAATATCACATGCTGAGTGGCTTAAAAAATAATTTTATTATCTCATAACTCAGAAGACTAGAAGTCCAAGTCAAGATTTCAGCAAGCCCATGCTCTCTCAAAGGCTCTAGGGAAAGATCTTCACCTGCTTCTTTCTGACTTTAGGTATTTTTCAAACAATCCTTGGCATCACTCCAATCTCCTGTCTTCTATGTGTCTAAAACCAAAAAAAAAAAAAAAAAAACCTCACTGCCACGGAGTCGGATCAGATTCATAGTGACCACTCCTTGGGTTTCTGAGACGGTATCACTATGGAAGTAGATTGCCCAACCTTCCTTCTGAGGAGTGGCTGGTTGGTTTGAACCACCAGCCTTCTGGTTAGCAGTCAAATGCCATAGGCACTACGCCACCAGAGGTCCTTTCTATGTGTCTGTTTTTAAATCTTCCGCTTCTTATAAGGAAACTAGTCATTGGATTGGGCCCAACCTAGAAAGAAGTTATATTGAAAAAGACAGGAAAGAAAGAAAATTCCAAAATAGATGTCAGAAGGGACTTTAAAATTTGCTTTTGACATAGAGTACTTAAATTAAATAGAAGAAATGATGAAGTGAAAAAAGCTGAGCAAAAGATTTCAAAGAGCAGCTTGAGAAGATAAAGTATTAAAATGGAATATGTGAACCTGGAGTTGGAGTTAGATAGCCAAAAGGGAAGAACGTGCTCAGTACTTCTCAAGCTGAAAAAACTGAAGAAAAAATTAAAGCCTTGCATTGCAGTATTGAAAGCTCTTGCAGACAAATTGCCAAAGAATGCAATAAGCATCAAAAGAAGATGGACAGAATGCAAAATCACTACCAAAAAGAATCCATCAATGTTCAATCAATTCAGGTAGAAATGTATGATCAAGACCCAATGTATTAAATGAAGACATTAAATATGCACTGAGGTATATATGAAAACAAAGCTGTAGAAATCGGAATACCAACTGATATGTTTCAGCAAATGGATGCAATGCTAGAATCAGTCCCTTATCCAGGCCAAGAAATTTGGAAGACAGCTACCTGGCCACCCAACTGGGATAAATCCTTATTTGTGCCATTTCCAGAGAAAGATGATAGAACACAATCTGTATATTATCTAAATAAATAAATAAATAAATCATCAATGTCACACACAACTAAAGTTTTGCTGGAGAAAATTCCAAAATGGTTGCAGCAGTACTTCAACAGATAGTATATCATTTATATATCACCTTATATTCAAAATTAATTAAGCAAACCTTACCTTATAAATTATTTCAAGAGAGTATAAATAATATCTCAAGGCCATTGAACTCCCATCAACATTCTTCATCATGATATTGCTATTTGCATTTTGATGGTATCTAAGTTTATGCATGCTTCTAAGTATTCTCATTTTTTTTTATAACAGAGGAACTGTTAATACAGATGTAAAAAGTTCAACATTAATCAATAAAGCAATTCAACTGTGGAGATATTTTAAGTCCTATGTTATAGGACAAAAACTAAATTTGTATTTTAAAATAAACATTAAGAGATTAAGTTCTAGCACATTTTTCCATGCATATTATATTAATATTCAATGCAGTAAGCAAAACAAAATATAGGTAAATGTTGCAAATTTATATTCTCTAATGTATATTTAATTTTAAAAGATCATTATGTAAAGCATAATCCTATGTAAGAAAAATGTGTTAACCTACATATTGTGTCATTAGTCATTAAAATAATGTTTTCCTTGTAAATATAAGTAACACATCTATCGAAAAGAAATTAGTAAATTATAAAATAAAATTGGAATAATATTTGATATTTTACCTATTTGGAAGTTACATTATATGCTTTTGGGAGAAAAAAAAAGCTATTTTCCTCAATTTTTTTTTTCAAGTTTCTTAAAAAAAAAGAAATCAACCCCAAAATAGTTAACATATATCATATTGGAGCACCTGAGTTCTTTATTAGAGTTGAAACCCCCTTGGAGAGGTAAGAAATATTTGAAGTGTCAATCAAGGGCTGTTCCCAGATCCTCCCACATGGTTGAAGTCCTGCTGTCAGGACCATATTGGGAAATGTTCATTCATTTGAAATGACAGATACAGATAGTGACAAATCTCATATTGAGACTGCAGCCTGAGGGGGTAACGTAAGTGAACTGAAGAATGAAGAATTAATGGAGGAAAATGTCACTTGTCAATCTCTTACTCATAACTTATTTCTCTTTGCCCTATGGTTTCACAGGTTTATTTGGTATCCAAAAACAGACATGTGAAATTTTATCTTATGGATTATATTTTAATTATGAAGAAATGATGCTTATATTCAGTAATTAGAGGTTCAAGTAGGATTTTTTTTTTTTTTTTTTTAGTATTTTCAATTAAAGTCAAATACCTAAAGTCAGAATTTAATTATTCATGGCAAATTTAAATTGGGAAGATATTAAAAGATAAATATATCTTTAATTTCAACTCTTATTTGATGGATACTTTAACATGTCACATTTTTGTTAGATATAGATTCATTTCTGTATACCAAATTTATTTTTTATTAGGGCAATACACACTTACTACTACATAGATCCTTACTTCTTTCAAAGCATTTAAACATACACCATCCTACAAAATTTATAATTGAGGGACTATTAAGTCAAATAGTAATGGTTTTAGAAC
>NW_006922696.1:15106-16126 GCF_000298275.1 Orycteropus afer afer | reverse complement strand
TTGAAACAATCATATTATATCCAGTCAACTTATTTTATTTCATATTTTAAACAAAACTTACCAAACAATAATAATACTAAGGAAAAGTCCACCACTATAATAACAAAATTTAGTTTGTCATGCCAAATATGGTAACTTTCCTGATGCTGTGATGTTTAAGGTACGCCACCAGTATTTCATATATCAGCAGAATTAGTCACATTTCATTGGATCATCTGGATAAAGCATTCTATGGACAAAATATTGAACACAGAAAGAATTAAAAGATGAAAAAATACATAGACCCACTGAACGAAAAAGAAATGGTCAATTTTACCATTTCCAGACATAACATGTGATCTGTAACCAATGGTATTGAAAGAAGAAGCCCAAGCTGTACTGAAGGCTTTAGTGAAAAACAAGTTTCCAGGAATTGGTGGAACAGCTATTGAGATGTTTCAACAAATGAATGCAATGCTGGAAATGCCAAACATTTATACCAAGAAATTTTGAAGAGAGCTGCCTGGCCAACTGAATGGAAGAGATCCCTATTGGTGCCCACTCCAAAGAAAGGTGATCTGACAAAATGTGGAAATTATACAATGATACCCTTAAATCCCACACAAAATGCTTGCAGTGGGATAGTGACAAGGAGCTATCATAAATTCAAATCAGAGTCAGAAAAGGACAGAAAAGGAGAAATATCATTGTTGATGTCAGATGGATATTTGCTGTAAGAAATGAATGTCAGAAAGAAGTCAAAACTTTAAAAGAACATTTAACTAATTAAATAATAAAATAATCAGATATGTCTTAGAAGTCACAATAATATAAAATACATTTGTTCTGATTTAGTCACCTCTTTAAAATAAACTTTAATTTATCTTTTATAAATAAATGCCTTAAAAATATTTCTTCCTCCATGAATTATTTAGCAAGTTCAACATTATAAGATCCTAAATAAAATTTAAACATTAACAAATTTTTGTTCTTTGATAAACAACAAAATTTTGAAAAACTATAAAAAATCTTTTGAATAAT
>NW_006922696.1:12718-13738 GCF_000298275.1 Orycteropus afer afer | reverse complement strand
TTGGTGTAAATAGTCCTACTACTCTGTGGTAATAGAAGAAACTATACATGAATTTAAGTTTCTTATGGCAAATTACTTTAAAATCTTAGAAGTAGGAATGAGGAAACTTCAATATGATTAGAAGTAATCACTGATACAGCCACTCCTCAGAACGAAAGTTGGGCAATCTACTTCCATAGTGATATTGCCTTGGAAACCCAAGGAGGAGTCACTATGTATCATATATAACTTGACAGCAAATAACAGCAGCAACAATCACTGATAAGGGAAGAAAAGTCAAAGAGTCAAAGGACAGTGAAATAATTCTAATGTTACTTTTTCAAACACACATACACACACAATTATATATTTATTTTTACTTCTAGCTTGTGTTCTCTAAATTAAACAAATTTCACCTTTCTTCAG
Source organism: Orycteropus afer afer (assembly GCF_000298275.1). Lineage (NCBI taxonomy): Eukaryota > Metazoa > Chordata > Mammalia > Tubulidentata > Orycteropodidae > Orycteropus > Orycteropus afer. The sequence continues at coordinate 13,333 of NW_006922696.1, read as the reverse complement.
TCAATTCTGACTCACAGCAGCCCTGTAGAGCATAATAGAACTCCCCCATAGGGTATCCAAGGCTGTCAGTCCTGATAGAAGAAGACTTCCAAATGAATGATAAAGATGTATAATTAAATCAATAGAAGACAGAATTAGCAAGATTGAAATAAGATTTCTTAATACTGATCTATTGGAGGAACAATTAGAGAAAAAGAATAAAAAAATAAGGAAAGCCTAAGAATTAGATGGGACACCATCAAGAGGAATAACTCACGTATGACTGGGATTCTAGAATGGGAAACAAAAGCAACAAAAAAGTACTGAGAAAATATTTAAAATTTGATGGAAGAATAAAAAAAAAAAAAATTCACTTCCATTGCATCTATTCTGACTCATAGCCCCCCTCCTTGGGTTTCCAAGATGGTATCTCTATGGAAGTAGATTGTCTAGTCTTCCTTCTAAGAAGTGGCTAGTGAGTTTGTACCACCAGCCTTCTGGGTAGCAGTCAAATGCCTTCAGTACTATGCCACCAGAGCTCCAGATAGAATAATAATGTCCTAATATTATGAAAGATTAGAAGATAAGCATTCAAAAAGCTCAAAGAACCCCACAACAGTTTGACCTCAGAAGAAA
>NW_006922696.1:9065-10231 GCF_000298275.1 Orycteropus afer afer | reverse complement strand
TATTGTACCCATTCCAAAGAAAGGTGATCCCACAGAATGTGTAAATTATTGAACAATATGAATATCACATGCAAGTAAAATCTTACTGAAAATAATTAAAAAAGGGTTGCAGCAGTATATTGACAGAGAGCTTCCAGGAATGCAAGCTGGATTCAGAAGAAGATGTGGAACTAGAGATATCATTGCTGATGTCAGTTATATCTGAGCTGAAAACAAAGAATACCAGAAAGGTGTTTACTTATGTTTTGTTGATTATGCAAAAACATTCAATTGTGTGAATCATAACAAATTATGGATAACATTGAGAAGAATAGGAAATCCAGAACACTTGAATATACTCAGGAGGAACCAATATATAGATTAAGAGGCTGTCATTTGAACATAACAATGGGACAGTGCATGGTTCAAAATGAAGAAGGGAGTGCATCAAAATTGTATCATTTCATCATACTTATTCAAGTTGTATGATGAGTAAATTATCTGAGAAGCTGGATTATATGAAAAAGAGTGTGGCATTAGAGTAGGAGGAAGATGAATTAACAATCTGTTACATGCAAATGGCACAACTTTGCTTGCTGAAAGTGAGGATGACTTGAAGTACTTATTGATGAGGATTAAAGACTACAGTCTGCAGTAGGGGTTACACCTCAATATAAAGAAAACAAAAATCCTCACAACTGGTCCAATAAACAGCTTCACAATAAATGGAGAAAATATTAAAGTTGTCAAGGATTTCTTATTACTTGCTTCTATAAGCAACACCAATGTAAGTAGCAGTCAAGACATCAGATGACGTATCACATTAGGCAAATCTTCTGCAAAGGACCTCTTTCAAGTGATGAAAAGCAAAGATTTCTCCTTGAAGACTAAGGTGTGCCTAACCCAAGCCATGGTATTTTCAATCAGCTTTTATGCATGTGAGAACTGGATAATGACTAAGGAAGACCGAAGAAGAGTTGATTCTTTCCAGTTGTGGTGCTGAAGAATGCTGAGTATCATGGTCTGATAAAAGGACAAACAAATCTGTCCTGAAAGAAGTGCAGATGGGGTGTGCTTTGGAAGTGAGAATGGTCAGACTTTGTCTCACCTCCTTTGGTCATGTTGTCGAAGGAACCATTCCATTGAGAAGGATATCATGCTTGGTAAAGTGGAGGGTCAAAAAAGAA
>NW_006922696.1:6203-7870 GCF_000298275.1 Orycteropus afer afer | reverse complement strand
TTTTTTTTTTTCTTTTCACTGTGAATACCAGAGAGAGCTCAGGTGAAGTAGTGCCTAAGACATTTGACTGCTAACCAGAAGGCTGATGGTTCAAACCCACCAGCAACTCCTCGGAAGGAAGGTTGGGCAATTTACTTTGTAGTGATACAGCCTCTGAAACCCAAGGATGGGTCTCTATGAGTTGGATCTGACTCCATGACAATGGTTTTTCTTTTTTGTGTTGTGAATAACAATATGGCACTTTCTTCATTATAGTCACTGTGTCAATTCATCTTGTTGAGGGTCTTCCCCTTTTATGTGACCCACTACTTGACCAAGCGTGGCATTTGTCTCCAGGGAATGGTCTCTCCTGGCAACCTACCAAAGTAGGTATGACAACATCTGGCCATTCTCACTTCCAAGGAGCATTGCAGTTGCACTTTGTGCAGGACAGATTTGTTAGTTCTTTTGGCACTCCATAGTACTTTTGGTTTTCTTTGCCAATACCACAACTAAAAAGCACCAACTCTTCTTCAGTCTTCGTTATTCATTGTCCAGGTCTTATATGCATATGAGGTGATTGAAAATACCATGGCTTGGGTTAGGCATACCTTAGTCTCCAGAGACATCTTTTCTCTTCAGCATTCTAAAGAGGTCTTCTGCAGCAGATATGCCCAATGTGATACATCGTCTGATGTCTTGACTGTTGCTTCCATTGGTGTTGATTGTGGAACCAAGGAATGTGAAACCTTTGATTACTTCAAGTTTTCTCCATTCATTGTGATGCTGTTTATTGGTCTTGTTATGAGGGTTTTCATTTTCTTTATGTGGAGGTATAATCCATACTGCAGTCTTTAATCTTCATCAGTAAGTGCTTCAAGTCATCTTTATTAATGGATGTTTGCAGCTGTTTCTTCTCATTTTGAGTCATGCCACATCAGCAAATGGAGGTTCTGAAAATTTTACTGGATCCATATGATTAAGGTAAAATCTACTCTGAGAAGGCATCTCTTCTTCCCCAGTTGTATTTTGAGTGTCTTCCAACCTGAGGGGCTCATCTTCCAGCTCAGTATCAGATAGTGTTTCAGGCCTATTCATAAAGCGTCCCAGTAGTATACCAGGAAGTGTTTTACTGCTATTCATAAAGTTTTCACTGGCCAATTCTTTTTGGAACAAAACTCAGTATCAGAAAAAAGATAATAAGCTTGGTCTGATAAACTGATAGAAGCTTCCCCTTTTATTCAACAGCTACCAGAGCAGTCCTCTGTATTGCCCCTAGCTAGCAGGGCTGATTTTTAGGTTAATTCTTACACCCTAACACCACTTGGCAATACCCAAGCTGTCTCTACAATCAGGATTGCTAACTGACCACAGCTCCTGACATCTCCTTTTTTGGTGTTTTCATGCAGATTCTTCTACTAGTTGGAGATTAGTCCATTTCTGTATTTTTCCTTTTGAAGCTCAGGGCTCCAGGATTATCGTCTGTATCTGTGTTAATTGGTTCCCCTTTTCTTTGTTGAAGAGGATTTATGTAGTTTGTCTGCTATTCCACCATCTTAGCTTAACTCCAAAAGCTTTCATTTTTATATTCTGGTTATCAAGTTATTATTTCTCATTTTGGTGATTGTTCCTGTGTGTTTATGGCTGTATTTTTTTGTCTGCTTGCTTTTACTTTTTTATGTTTTTTG
>NW_006922696.1:4443-5433 GCF_000298275.1 Orycteropus afer afer | reverse complement strand
ACTTCCGTAGTGATACTGCCTCGGAAACCCAAGGAGGGGTTGCTATGAGTCAGGGCCGACTTGACGGCAAATAACAACAACAACAACAAAATGTATAGATAAAAATCCAAAAGATTAATACCAAATTTTCATAAATAGATAACACATTGAAAGAGCAAGGAGTAGAAGACAGAATTAATGAAAATTGAAGTATACCTGAATACTTATTTGGAAAGGCATCAATCAGAAAAAAAAGATCAAAACAAAATGAAGAAAGCTTAAGGTTCATGTGGGATACCATCAAAAGGAATAGTCTACATTCAATCAGAATTCTGGAATAAGAAGAGAAAAAGAATATCACTGAGAAAACTGTCTAAAGTTTGCTGGAAGAGAACTTTCCTGATATAAAGAAAGATGTGAATATATCCATTCAGGAATTCCAACAAACCCCAAACAGGCTAGACTTCAAAAGAAAATTACCAAGACATATCATCATCAAACTCATCAAAAGCAAAGACAAAGAAAGAATCTTGAAAGCAGCATGGGAAAAACAAAAAATTACATGAAAAGGGCAATTAATACAACTAAGCTCTGATTTCTCACCAGAAACCATGCAAGGGAGAAGGCAATGAAATAGAATATATACCCCGAAAGAGGAAAATTTTCCAAGCCAGAATTATAAACCCGGCAAAATTGTCCTTCAAATATGATGGTGAAATTAGATTTCCAGATAAGCAGAAATTAAGGGAAATTGTTAAAATCAGACCAACTTTATAAGACGTACCAAAGGGAGTCCTTTGAACAGAGAACCAATAATAGCAAAGGACAGCCAACCATTAATACTCAAGGTGACATAACCCAGAAATCAACATAGCTATGGATATCCAAAGGAAAATAACCTTACAAGATTGTAAACAGGGAACCAGAGACATCAATTCCCAAATTAGGACAACAAGAAACCAAAACAAAGGGGGGGTCGGGAACGTGTAGTTACAGAACTCAAAAGAGGAA
>NW_006922696.1:2043-2578 GCF_000298275.1 Orycteropus afer afer | reverse complement strand
TAATTGATGTAGAAAAAGCATTTGATAAAATTGAACACCCATTCCTGATTATAACTCCTAGCAAAATAGCAATAGAAGGGAAATTCCTCAACATAATAAAGGACATATATGCAAAATCAACAGGCAACATTATTCTCAAAAGCAAGAGACTGAAACCATTCACCTTGTGAACAGGAAACAGACAAGGATGCCCTCTACAACCACTTCTATTCAACATTGTCCTGGAAGTCCTAGCCAGGGAAATAAAGCAAGAAACGGAAATCAAAGGCATCCAAATTGGTAAGAAAGAAGTCAGACTATCTCTATTTATTGATGATATGACCCTATACCTAGAAAATCCAAGAGGCTCAGTCAAAAATCTACTGGAACTAATTGAAAGATTTAGCGTTGTGGCAGGATAGAAGATCAACATCCAATAATCAAAAGGATTCCTCTACATCAGCAAAGAGATTGCTGGAAAAGAAATAAGGAAATCAATATCATTTACAATATTTGCCAAAATAAAATAAAATACTTGGGATTAATTTTACCAGGG
>NW_006922696.1:0-1101 GCF_000298275.1 Orycteropus afer afer | reverse complement strand
TGAATAGACACATCACCAAAGAGGATATTCGGGTGGCAAGAAACACATGAAGAAATAGTCATGATCATAAGCCACTGAATGAGAAACAAAACACACTGCCATCAAATCGGATTCAACTCATAGTGACCCCTCCTTGGGTTTCCAAAGTGGTATCACTGTGGAAATAGATTGTCCAACCTTCCTTCTGAGTAGTGGCTGGTGGGTTTGAACCTTCAGCTTTCTGATTATCAGTCACATGTCTTAGACACTACACCACCAGAGCTCCTCATTAGCCATTAGAGAGATATAAATGAAAACAACAATGAGGTGCCATCTTGCTCCAGGACTAGTAGCAAAGTTCTACAAGACAAAATAAATGCTGGCGAGGATTTGGAGAGACTGGGACTGTCATACATTGCTGGTGGGACTGTAAAATGATACAACCACTGTGGAAAGCAATATGGTGATTCTTTAAGAAGTTGGAATTAGAAATACCATTTAACCCAGCCATTCTATTATTAGATATATATCCTAAAGAACTGAGAGCCAGGACAGGAACAGATGTATGCACTCTCATAGTCATCACAGCACTGTTTACAATAGCAAAAAGATGGAAACAACCTAGGGGCTCATCAACAGAAGAATTGATAACCAAACTATGGCACATTCACACAATGGAATACTATGCAACCCTAAAGAATAACTGAGAATCTGCAAAACACTTCACAACATGGATGAAATTGGAGGAAATTATTCTGAATTAGATAAGTCAATCACAGAAGGACAAATATTGTATTAGTTTGCTATTGTAAACAGTCAAGGGAAGGTTTCTATAAGGAAGGGAATTTTCTTTGTTGGTTATTAGTGGTGGAAAGAGAGAGGAGACAACACTGCTAGATAGATAGAGACAAAATTGATTTTGGTGAAGAGAAAGGCAATGTACCAAATGTGTGTGATCAACAGAGTGGGAGAGAGGAAGAAAAAGACATAGAGAGGTGCAAGGGAAGTACAGACAACAAAGATGAACACTTTTGAACATTCATTTCTCTGTTCTTAGTGATGGCAAACATTGATCTATGAGTGCATAGATGAGTGAACAGGCCAAACAATTATGTATGTCTA
>NW_006922695.1:292405-292914 GCF_000298275.1 Orycteropus afer afer | reverse complement strand
CAAGTATAGCAGGGATTGTGGGGCTGGCGCGGGATCAGGCAGTGTTTAGTTCTGCTGTGCATGGGGTCACTATGAGTCAGAAATGACTCGACGGCACTTAACAACAACAACAACATTGCAGATTACAAATGACAAAGCAAAATGACAAACCCACAATTCCGGGTACATCTTGAATCAGTTCAAAACTTATAAAACTATTATTAAACTTATAAACTAGACTTACATCTTATCTTATCTAACTTATCTATCATTAACATTATATGAGTAAAATGTGCTAGACAATGAATGAGGTTAACGAAGGCATGAAAAAATGGTCAGGGTGAAGAAAACAACATGGGGCCAGAACGTGTGACCCAGCCTTGTGTTTGGCACCATTCTCTGAATTACCACCAGCCTGGGGGTGCAGAGGGGTCTACATAGTCCATCAACATATACTTTTGGCCTTTCAGTTTCTTAAAGTAACTGTTCCATTGCTTGATTAGAGTATATCTCTGTGCAGTAGTTTTACA
>NW_006922695.1:253396-258937 GCF_000298275.1 Orycteropus afer afer | reverse complement strand
TGTTAGTTTAGGTAAGTGGTGTGTTTCTAGAAAACTGTCCATTTCCTCCAGATTTTCAAATCAGGGTAATAGTTTTGAGAGCTCATCCAGTCCTCATGGTTCCAGACAGTTTGGAGTCCATGAGAATTTTAAATTCTGCTCTAAAATTTCCCCTTTTGATCACAATTATGCTATGGAATCTTTGATCATTACTAAACATTTTGATCAAGGACCGAACAGATGGATCCTGATCAAACGGATGGAAATTGTAAAACAGAACTTAAAATTTGTATGTAAACCTGATTTACTGGACCCATTGAGACTGAATCTAAAGCCTGGAAATTATCTTTAAACCTTGAACCTGAACTATTCCATAAGGCAATTGTTTAACTAAACAACAGTTTACCACAATTAATAATGAATGTTTGCCTTGAGCTTTGCATTCTTATGAAGAATTACCTTTATGAGTTTAAATTGACAATAGTTAATATAAAACATAAAGAAGAACTTTAAGGATAAGAGAACATAATTAATGGTGATGAACCATTATGGGTAGAAATAGTGAGAATGGTGGCACAATGTTAAAAATGTAAACAATGTCATTGAAGTGTTCATGTAGAAATTCTGAATGGATTTATATTTTGTTGTGTATATAGCCACCAAAAGTAAATACATATTTTTAAAAAAGTTGAACATATAACTACCATCTGACCCAGAAATACCAACCGTAGATATATACTCAAAAGAAATGAAAGCAGAAAAGCAAGCAGAAACCTGTACATCAGTGTTCATTGCAGTACTTTTTCCAATAGCTAAAAGGTGGAAAAAACTAAAATCCACTAACTTATTCATAGATAAGCAGAATGTGGTAAATATATACAATGGAATGGTATTCGGTCATAAAGGGAAAGGATGTCCTGATACATGCTACAACATGGACGAACCCTGAAAACATGTTGAGAAATATAAGGCAGTCATAGAAGGACAATTCCTGTATGGTCTCACTTATATGAAATAAGAAAATATGCAGAAAACAAGATTTTTAGTGGTTATGGAAAGGGGGAAGGCAAAAGGGGTAATTTTTTCTGAGAGGGCATTGAGTTTAAATTCAAGGTGATGGAATAATTCAGAAAAGGATAGCAATAATGGTTGCACAACATAAACAATGTAATCAATGTCACTGGAATATACATGCAGAAATTGTTGAATTGGCAAATGTTTTGCCGTGTATATTTTCACCAGAATAAAAATAATAATAATAAAAAAAGAATAAACAACACTGGAGTGGTGTTAGTGGTGCCTTCTATGCAACACAAATTGGCTTGAGCAGTTTCTAGTGACTCCCTAACTCCTACCAACTCTCATGTAAAACAATCTAATGTACATCTCTAGCTAGCTTCAAGATTCTGAACTATAATTCTTTCATCAGCAAAAGGGTACCAAAAATTATTGGAGGATAGCAGGCACCAAATCTGGAGGAGAGAAAAATCAAGGTGTGCCTGGAATGTCTTACAGTAAGTAAAGATAATACCGACATTGTTCTATATGTTTTACATGGATTGACCAACTTAATCCTCATAGTAACCCTATGAGGTTTGTTGTTGTTGTTGTTATGTGCTGTTGAGTCATATCCAACTCCTAGTTACCTTATGTACAACATAACGAAACACTGCCTGGTCCTGGTCCAGCCTCATGATCCCTACTATACCTGAGCTCATTGCTGCACCCCCTGTGTCAATCCATCTTGCTGATGGCCTTTCCCATTTTCATTGACCGTCCACTTTACCAAGCATGGTCCCTTCTTACAACATGACCAAAGTATGTGAGATGAAGTCTGGCCATGTTTGCTTCCAAGGAGCATTCCGGCTGCACTTCTTCCAGGACAGATTTGTTAGTTCTTTTGTCAGTCCACAGTACTTTCAGCATTCTTCACCAACACCACAACTCAAAAGCATCAACTCTTCTTCAGTCTTCCTTATTTATTGTCCAGCTCTTACCTACATATGAAGCAATTGAAAATACCATGACTTGGGTTGTTGTTGTTATGTGCCATTGAGTCTGACCTGACTCATAGCGACCCCTCCTTGGGTTGCCAAGGCCGTATCACTATGGAAGTAGATTGCCCCATCTTCCTTCTGAGGAGTGGCTAGTAGGTTTGAACTGCCAGCCTTCTGGTTAGCAGTCAAGTGCCTTAGTTAGGCACATCTTAATCATCAAGGAGAGGTCTTTCTTCTTCTTCACTTGAAAGAGGTCTTTTGCAGATTTGCCTGATGCAATATGTCGCCTGATGTCTTGACTGCTGCTTCCATTGGCGTTGATTGTGGAACCAAGTAATATGAAGTCTTTGGCAACTTCTATCTTTTCTCCATCTATCATGATGCTGCTTATTGGTCCAGTTGTGAGGATTTTTGTTTTCTTTATATTGAGGTGTAATCCATGCTGTAGACTGTAGTCTTTAATCTTCATTAGTGCTTCGAGTCATTCTCTCTTTCAGCCAGCAAAGTTGTGTTGTCTGCGTATCTCAGGTTAATAAGCCTTCCTCCAATCCTGATGCCATGTTTTTCTTCATATAGTCCAGCTTCTCAGATTATTTGCTCAGCATACAGATTGAATAAATATGGTGAAAGGATACAACTGGGATGCACTCCCTTCTTGATTTTAAACCATGCAGTGTCCCCTTCTTCTGTTCAAATGACAGCCATGTTGATATACAGGTTCCTCATGAGTACAATTAAGTATTCTGGAAATCCCATTCTTCTCAGTGTTATCCACAATTTATGATGATGCACACAATGAAATGCTTCTGCATAGTCAATAAAACACAAGTAAACATCTTTGTGGTATTCTTTGCTTTGAGCTAAGATCCATTTGACATCAGCTATGATATCTCTTGCTCCATGTCCCCTTCTGAATCCAGCTTGTATTTCTGGAAGTTCTCTGTCAATATACTGCTGCAACTATTTTTTAATTATCTTCAGTAAGACTTTACTTGCATGTGATATTAATGATATTGTTTGATAATTCCCACATTCTGTGGGATCACCTTTCTTTGGAATAGGTACAAATATGGATCTCTTTCAGTCATTTGGCCAGGTAGCTGTCTTCCAAATCTCTTGGCATAGTCAAGTGAGTGCCTGCAGCACAGCATCTGTTTGTTGAAACATCTCAATGGGTATTCCGTCAATTCCCAGAGGCTTGTTTTTGCCAGTTCCTTCCGTGAAGCTTCAACTTCTTCCTTTAATACCATTGGTTCTTGATCATATGCCATCTCCTGAAATGGATGATCATCTACCAATTCTTTTTGGTATAGTGATTCTGTGTGTTCCATCCATCTTCTGATGTTTCCTGCATCATTCAATATATTGCCTGTGGAATCTTTCAATATTGTAATTTGAGGCTTAATTTTTTTCCTCAGTTCTTTCAGCTTGAGAAATACTATGCGTGTTCTTACTTTTTGATTTTCTAACCCCAGGTCTTTGCACATTTCATTATAGTAATTGGCTTTGTCTACTCGAGCTGCTCTTTGAAATCTTCTGTTCTTTTATCCTGTCATTTCTTCCATTTGTTTTAGCTACTCTCCATTCAAGAGCAAGTTTCAGAGTCTCTTCTGACATCCATTTTGATCTTCTCTTCCCTTCCTGTCTTTTTAATGACATTTTGCTTTCTTCATGGATTATGTTCTTGATGTCATCAAACAAACAATTCCCCTGGTTTTCTCAGACATTGGTGTTCAATGCATCAAATCTATTCATTAGATGGTCTCTAAATTCAGGAGAGATATAATAAAGGTTATATTTTGGTGCCCATGGACTTCTTTTAATTGTCTTCAGCTTTAACTTGAACTTGCATATGAGCAGTTGTTGGTCTGTTCCACAATCAGCTCCTGGCCTTGTTTTGGCTGAAGATGTTGAGCTTCTCCATTGCCTCTTGCCACAGATGTAGTCAATTTGATTCCTGTGTACTTCATCTGGTAAAGTCCACGTGTATAGCTGCCATTTGTGTTGGTGAAAAAAGGTATTTGCTGTAAATAAGTTGTTTGTCTTGCAAAAGTCTATCATGCGATCTCCAGTGTCATTTCTATTACCAAGACCATATTTTCCAACTACTGGTGATTCTTCTTTGTTTCTAACTTTTGGATTCCAATCTCCAGTGATAATTAACATCTTGATTGCATGTTTGCTCAATTTCAGACTGCAGAAATTGGTAAAAATCTTCAATCTCTTCATCTTTGGCTTTGGTGATTGGTGCATAAATTTGAATAATAGTAATATTAACTCATCTTCCTTGTAGGCATATGGATATTATCCTATCACTGACATCACTGTACTTTAGGATGGATCTTGAAACATTCTTCGTGATGATGAGTGCCACAACATTCTTCAATTTTCATTCCCAGCATAGATCTTATAGTTGTCTGATTCAAAATGTCCAAGACCAGTCCATTTCAGGTCACTAATGCCTAGGATATAGATCTTTATGTATTGTATTTCATTTTTGACCACTTCCAATTTTCCTAGATTCATACCTCATTCATTCCATGTTCTGATTATTAATGGATATTTGCAGCTCTTTCTTTTCATTTTGAGTCATGCCACATCAGCAAAAGGAGGTCCTGAAAACTTTACTCTATCCACATTATTAAGGTTGACTCTATTCTGAGGAGGCAGCTCTTTCCTAGTCATATTTTGAGTGCTTTCCTACCTGAGGGGCTCATCTTCTGGCACTATATCAGATAATGTTTCAGGGCTATTCATAAATTTTTTCAGTAATATATCAGACAGTGTTTCACCACTACTCATAAGGATTTCACTGGCCAATTTTTTGAGAAGTGGATTGCCTCTTCCTTCTTCTGAGTCTTTCTTAGTCTGGAAGCTCCACTGAAGTCTGTCCCCCACAGTAACCCTGTTGGCACTTGAAATATTGGTCGCATAGCCTCCAGTCTCATAGCAACATACAAGCCACCACAAGACGACAAAGGGACAGATGAGTTTGTCTCCCTTAGCTGTTCCAAACTGCTCCACTCCTGCTTCCTGGCCTACCCTACTTGTTCTGGCCCTCCAGAAGCCATCTGCTGTTGCTTCTCAGCCTTCTCTACCTGTTCTGGCCCTTCAAAAAGCCATCTGCTGCCACTCCAGGCCTTCCTTACCCTATGAGGTAGGTACTATTATTAACAACCCTGTTTTACAGAATAGGAATCTTAGGCAAAGAGAGGTTAAAACCACTTGCTCAAGGTCAGAATCCTTTCAGACTCATGTAGCATAGCTCATTTTGTTTTTCTTTTTTGAAAAACTATAATCAAGCCAGATTTAAAGGGGCTCCCACTGGCCAAGCAGTCACAAGTGAAAAATGACAACACATAACTGAAAGAAATAAGTCCATTTTGTTAGAAGAGTCTTCAATCCACAAAAATGCCTAACACCAGTGGGTAATGTAAAGTGTTAGATAATATTTTGAAATGTTTTGTTAGCAGAAATGATTGAAGACTTACAAGAATTAGGTAGACATCCTCAGATGGTAACATTTGTAATAATCATAATAAAATTATTAAACATTCTTAATAGT
>NW_006922695.1:249247-253231 GCF_000298275.1 Orycteropus afer afer | reverse complement strand
CATTTTATATTATCTCATTCAATATTCAAATGACTCTATAAGGGTGGTGTCATTATTATCCCAATTTTAAGGTGAAGAAATTGAGGCATATTTGGTTCAATAGCTTGTCAAAGATCACACTGCTAGAAGTGTTAGGTCAGGGTGTGAACCTAAGCAATCTGGCTTTCAGAGTGCTTACTATAAATCATTACCCTTTACTCTCTCATGTTTGAATCAGCAAACATGAGATACAAACATGGTGAAGCAGAAAAGACTATATGATTTTTTGCTTTCTTGTAATTACAAAATAGATAGCAGAACCAAGTGGAGATTGCAGAGGGCACTGACAGATCATTTGGGAAAAAAGTTTGCATTGTGGATAAGAGGAGAGTGACTGAGTCCCAATATGCATATACTTTCTCCCAGCGATTGGGTATCAATAAGACAAGTGTTTATTAATCCATAATTCCTGTCCTAGATCATCCATGGACACCACAATGTGGTCAGGGCTCCTGATGGTGAAGTTTATTCACACAGAATGGCTTGGGGGAAGTAATGGAAGTTACCTAATGATTATGGCAACCTGCTAGCATGATTATTTCCCCCATTTCTTGACACAGTCATGGACCATACTCACTGCTCACTCAACAATCCAAGGGCATCTATTCATCCATGTCTTTACTTAGACTATGTCCTCTTCCTGTAATGCTTGCCATTAGCCCTGCCCTATCAATGCCTTTTCTATAGCTAGAAAACTCAATTTATCTCTCAAAAATGCCATTTAAACTCCATTCCCATGCTAGTTTACACAAATGAATTGACTGATTCTCCTGTTGATCTGGACAACTTTGATGTTTCTTCATATGTCTGTCCTCCATCCCTATCCCTCACTAGACTGTGAGCACCTTGAGGAAAAATGTTACATTTATTCATCTCTGTATCTCTAGTGCCTAGCATAGTGTCAAGATGAGGAAAGGTGAAAACAAGTTTTAAATATTCATAATGATCATTGTCATCATATCACTATCTCAAAGACCTAGCCTGAATCTGTCTAGTCATGGGGCTGAGTTATAAAGCATGTAAGGTAAACAGCTCCATAAAATCATGGACATTGGAGAAGACAGACATGGTTTTAAATCTCAGCTTTACCACTTACTAGCTATGTGCCTGTGGGCAAATCCATTCACCTCTGTGAGTTTCAGTTTACTCATCTACAAAATAGAAATAATAACTATGCCTTCTTCACAGAGTTGTAAGAATGAATTGTAATCATGCATGTGAAACAGAAAGTGCACAACAGGTGCTTAAAAAGTAACCCTTGGGGCTTGAGTCCACTATTTGTTCACATCACTCATTCTGTCAGCCCCTGCAGCAAAAATGTTGTGTCAGGCACTCTCTGGAGGGTCTTCAAGGACACCAATAGACTGACAAAGGAGTCAGAGTATGAATATCTGTCATAGACCCAAGAGAAAACTCTGTGGGAGCAGCAGCCATTTTTTCAGGAGGAGAAGTAATTGTATCCCAATTATACTGAAAGGCTTCTGATATAACCTTTCTGTTTGTCTTGGCATCAACAAAGGTCTCTTCTGAAGATGAGAGTCTGACAAAGTAAACTGTGCCTGAGATTGGCAAGGATGACTCTCTTCTTTCTTAACCTGGATTTTGGCCTTAACTCTATAATTGAATGAACAAGTCTCCTCCCATCTCTGGGCTTCAGTTTCCCAAGTTTTGAAAGGACACATTTGGACTAGGAAATTTATTGGGGTTTTAATCAGTTCTGATGTTTGAGGATTCCCGTTTCCCTGTTATCCTGTATACCCCTCTGCCCTTGGCTAAATCTAAAGTCTCAGGAGCCAAAGTGCAAATTCTTTGACCAAAAAGAATCTCCACAATAGGAGATGACAACTTTCAAAGTGAATACATTCACTTGCTACAGCAAGGTTATGAGTTTTGACCTTCTGAAGGAGGAACGGCACTCCCAGGGTGATGTGGGGATAGTACCACCTCAAAGTGGAGAGGGTAGGCAAAAGGGCACAAAAGTGCAGAGGCTCTCCCAAAGTGCTGATGGTTTTAGCAATCACCATGCCCCTGAAATATTTATTTTCATTTTAATTTGTCATTCCTAGCATAATGTTGTTGTTGTTGTTTGTTGTTATGTCAGACCCAACTCATAGCGACCCCTCCTTAGGTTTCTGAGGTGGTATCACTATGGAATTAGATTGCCCAACCTTCTTTCTGAGGAGTGGCTGGTGGGTTTGAACTGCCAGCCTTCTGGTTAGCAGTCAAATGCCTTAGGCACTATGCTACCAGAAACCCACTGCCATTGAGTTGGATCCAACTCATAATGACCCCTCCCTGGGATTCTGAGGTGGTATGCCAGAATGGAAATGGATTGCCCAACCTAATTCAAAATGACCAATACTAGTCCATTTCAAGTCACTAATTCCTGTGATATTGATCTTTATGCATTCCATTTAATGTCTGACAACTTTCAATTTTTCTAGATTCATACTCTATATATTCCACATCCTAATTATTAATGGATGTATGCAGTTGTTTTTCTCATTTTGAGACAGTGATAGGATAATATCCAAATGACTACAAGGAAGATCAGTTAATATGATTATTATTCAAATTTATGCACCAAACACTAAAGTCAAAGATGAAGAAACTGAAGATTTTTACCAACTTCTGTAGTCCAAAATTGGCAAAACATGCAATCAAGATATATAGATAGTTACTGGTGATAGGAGTGCAAAAGTCTGAAACAAAGAAGAAGCATCTGCAGCTGGAAAATATGGCCTTGGTGATAGAAATGATGGTAGAGATCACATGATAGAATTTTCCATGACCAAGCACTAAGGCATTGCAAATACCCCTTTTAAACAAAATAAGCAGTGACTATACAGGTGGATCTTGACAGATTGAATACACAGGAATCAAATTGACTACATCTGTGGAGAACGACAATGAAGAAAGTCAGTATCATCAGTCAAAACAAGGCCAGGAGCTGATGGTAGAACTGATCATCAATTGCTCATATGCAATATTAAGTTTAACTTGAAAAAAAGAAAAAGAAACAAGTTGATGAGAGCCAAAATAGAGCCTTGAGTATATCCCAACTGAATGTAGAGATCATCTGAAGAACAAATTTGATGCATTGAACACCGGTGACTGAAGACCAGACAGGTTTGGGATGACATCAAGAACATCATACATGAAGAAAGAAAATGGTCATTAAAAAGAGAGGAAAGGATGAAAAGACTAAAATCAATGTCAAAAGAGACTCTGAAAATTGCTACTGAACAAAGAGCAGATAAAGTGAATGAAATAAATGATGAAGTGAAAGAGCTGAACAGAAGATTTCACAGGTCAGCTTGAGATGACAATGTATTATAACAAAATGTGCAAAAACCTGGAGTTGGAAAATCAAAAAAGAAGAACACACTCAGCATTTGTCAAGCCTAACAATTGAAGAAAAATTCAAGGCTTGAGTTGCAATATAGAAAGATTTCATGGGCAAAATATACAAAAATGCAGGAAGCATCAAAGAAGGTAGACAGTGTGATAGTTGGAGTTGTGTGTCAACTTGGCAGGACCAGGATTCTGAGTGGTTTAACCAGTTGTGATGTGGTTATTCCTATGATGAGATCGAATGTATATGTTTTGAGCAGCTTTCCTCCCTCTTAGGAAAGGGAGTTTCCCTAGGGGTGTGGACTGCTTCCAATATATATATGGACATCCTGAGAAAAAGGCAGACTCTTCTGTGCATCTGGATCTTTTTGTGCTGCCTACAACTGTCTGTGAGAAAACAATCCACCATTCAGTGATCTGGTGATCTTGGATTCATCATTCATCGGAGTCAGCAGCCAGTAAACTGCCTGCTAACCTTGAGTTCCTCAGATGCTGCAGCTGCATGAGTCAGGAAAAGACTTCAGGTTGACCTTCCATCCAGCAAATTGGGACTTGACAGCTTCTTTAAGTGCATGAGCCATTTTCCTAAGA
>NW_006922695.1:243155-248737 GCF_000298275.1 Orycteropus afer afer | reverse complement strand
AAAGAAAGAGAGAGCCAGGTGGAAGAGGGGTCATTACAAACACAAAGGAGGTCAGAGAGGGAAAAAAAAACAAAAAAGAAAGAAAGAAAAAGAAAAAAACGTCATGGAACACACAGGCATTAAATAAAGACACAGGGTAGGTAGATCAGGAGGATTTCAAGGTGAGCTAAAGCATCGCTTGTGGAAGATAGTATACAATGGGCACCAAGACTAAGATCTGATTTCTCAGCAGAAACCATGCAGACAAGAAGGCAATGGGATAGCATATACAAAAACTTTGAGGGAGAAGAATTGCCAACCAAGAATTATATATCCAGCCAAAATGTCCTTCAAATATGAGGGTGAAATTAAGACATTCCCAGACAAACAGAAATTAAGAGAATTTGTGAAAGCCAGAACAACCTTAAAAGAAACATTAAAGGGAATCTTTCCAACAGAAAACCTACAACAGAAAACAATGAATTAAAATCAAGACCTTTGACACCACCACCTAGAAACAAGCCCAGAAAAAGAATTTCAAAATAAGCTCACAAAAAATTTTAAATAGAGAAATAGAGGAGTCAATGTGTAAAAGACACCAATGAAAAAGCAAATAAATGGAAAAAGTGTTATAATTACAAAACTTCCAAATGGAGAGGAAGTCATGACAATGTCTATACAGAACAGACTGTTCCAAACTGAGAGATATCTTCTTATCAGAATTTACTGCAGGGTAATCAAAAAGAAAATGAACTAGCCTTCTAAGCAAACTAAGAAAGAAGAAAATTACAAGGGCTTAGTAAACAAAAAACCAACAATAATGAAGAAAAGGGAAAGAATACTTGATAACAAAGTGAACTCGGCACAGAAAAATATTTGGAATGAAGAAATCACTAACCACACAACAAAAAACACAATAGAATTACAGCAATAAATTCATACTATCAATAATCATACTTAATGTGAATTGACTCAATGCACCAGTCAAGAGAAGAGAGTGGCAGACTGGATAAGAAAAAAAGGCCCATCAATATGCTGCCTACAGGAGACCCACCTACACACAAAGATAAAAAATAATAATATATCCCGACCAAGTGGGATTCATACCTGGTATGCAAGGTTGGTTCAATATCAGAAAAACAATCAATGTAATCCACCACATAAAACAAAAGAAAAGAACCATATGATTATATCAATCTATGCAGAAAAGGCATTTGACAACATACAACACATATTCCCATTCAGAACTCTCAGCAAAATAGCAATAGAAAGGAAATTCTTCAGCATAATAAAGGGCATATATGCAAAGCCAATGACCAACATCATTATTAATGGAGAAAGACTCAAAGCATTCCCCTTACAAATGGGAGCCAGACAGGATGTCCTCTATCACCACACTTATTTAACAATGTATTGGAAATCCTGGCCAGGGCAATGAAGTAAAAAAGAGAAATAAAGGGCATCTAAATAGGCAAAGAAGAAGTAAAGCTATCTCTATTTGCAGAGGATATTATCCTGTACATAGAAAACCCAAGAGACTCAGCAAAAAAAAATTACCAGAACGAATAGAGTTGTTCAGCAAAGTGGCAGGATACAAGGTCGACATACAAAAATCAGTTGGATTCCTCTACACCAACAAAGAGACCTCTGAAAAAACAATACCACTTACAATAGCCACTAAAAAGTTAAAATATCTAGGAATAAATCTTACCATAGACACATAAACACTACTACAGGAGACAACAAAGGATCTACATAAATGAAAAAACTTGCCTTGTTCACAGACAGGTAGAATGAATACTGTGAAAATATCAATACTACTTAAAGCAATCTACACATTTAATACACTCCTGATCCAGATACCAATAAAAATTTTTAAGGACACAGAAAAACCAATTACTAACCTCATATGGAAAGGAAAGAGACCTTGGAAAAGCAGAGCACTACTGAAGAAGAAGAAAAAATTGGAGGTCTCACCCTCCCAGATCTTAAAACCTACTATACAGCCACAGTAGTCAAAACAGCATGGTAGTGGTACAATGATAGACAGATAGACCAATGGAACAGAATCGAAAACCCAAAAATACACCCATCCATCTATGGACAGCTTATTTTTGACAAAGGTCCAAAACCCATTAAATGGGGGAAGAGATAGACTCTTTAACAAATGGTGTTAGCAATACTGGATATCCACTTGCAGAAAAATGAAAAAAGACCCATACTTCACCCCATACACAAAAACAAATTCAAGTTGGATCAAAGACTTAAATGTAAGCACAAAACTATAAAATTCATCAAAGATAAAATAGGGACAAGTCTAGGAGCCCTAATGTATGGCATAAAATAGTCAAAGATAACCCAGAATGCACAGGAGGTAGAAGAGAAGCTAGATGACTGGAACCTTTTAAAAATTAAATTCTCATGTGCATCAAAAGACTTTGTCAAAAGAGTAAAAAAAGAACCTACAGATTGGGAGAAAATATTTGCCTATGACACATCTGAAAAAGGACCTATCTCCAAAATCTATAGAAAACTTCAACACCTCAACACCCAAAAGACAAACAACACAATTCGAAAATGGGCAAGATACATGAACAGACACTTCACTAAAGAAGATATGCTGGTGGCCAACAAACACATGAAGACTTGCTTGCCATCTTTAGTCATTCCAAAAACCAAACCAAACTCACTGCCATTGAGTCGGATCTGACTCATAGCAACACCTCCTTGGGTTTCCAAGACAGTATCATTATGGACGTAGATTTTCCAATCTTCCTTCCGACGAGTAGCTAGTGCATTTGAATCACTAGCCTTCTGGTTAGCAGTTAAATGTCTTAGGCACTATGCCACCAGAGCTCCATTTTTAGTCATTAGAGAGATGCAAATCAAAATAGCAAAGAGATATCATCTCACCCCACCAATAATAGCAAAATACAACAGGACAGAAAATAACAAATGCTGGCGAGGTTGCAGAGAGATTGTAATTCTTATACTCTGCTGGTGGTATTGTAATGATACAACCATTGTGACAAATTGTATGGCATTTCCTTAAAAAACTGAAAATAGAAATACCATTAGACCCACCAATTCCATTACTAGGAATATATCTAAAAGGATGAGAGGCAGGACATGAACACACATATGCACACCCATGTTTATCACAGCACAATTCACTATAGCAAAGAGATGGAAACAACCTAAATGCCCATCAACAGATGAATGAATAGCCAAATTATGATACATTCACACAATGGAATACTATGCTACATTAAAAAACAATGAAGGGTACACGAATCATCTCACAATGTGGATGAGCCTGGAGAACATTATGCTGAGTGAAATAAGTCAATCACAGAAGGATAAATATTGTATGAGCTCATTACTGTAAAAAGACAAGGAAGGGTTTTCTTAAGGAAGGGAGTTCACTTTGTAGGTTACTGGGGTGGGGAGAAAAGGGGAGGGATTAATTTTGGGCTAGTTTGGGGCCACACACTGATGTGGGTGAGGGGAGGGATGGTATGGAAAGGATCTGTGATGACCATGATAACATCTGGGAAAGGAAGGATAGTAAATTGTGCACATAAGATATAGACGACAGAGGCTAATACCAGTATATCCACAATACTGCATTATCATTAACACCAAACACCAGGCTACAGATAAACACAAAAACAGTGGCGAAGATCAGGTAGGGGTCAGTGAACAGGATTATGATCTAGACCAAGGATAGATTCAGCTTAGGCTAATCTTGCACAGATACCAGTGATACAAAATACCAACAATCTTTATAGAAACAACAGAAGACAGATATAGAGCAATCCCTCACAGATAGTCAGACACTGTGGGAGAGAGATCCAACAGATCTACTGACTCAGCACCATAGTATTGGGGGATACCACACTCAATTGGCACAATAAAATGCATAAAAATCATGTTTTACCACCTACATTGGTGAGTAGCAACTGGAGTCTTAAAAGCTTTTAAGCAGCCACCTAAGATGCAGCTAATGTTTTCCTATTGTTGGAAGTGAAGAAGCGTGCAACAATCCAAGGGGATTTGGAAGCAATAAGCCCTAGGACATTATGGACCTTGAGACCAGAAGAACTAGATGGTGCCTGGCTACCAATGCCAACCACTCAGGAAAGAATCAAACCTGGAGACTCTGCATAGAGTGGGAAGGAAAACATGGAACAAAATCCCAAAACACCTTAATGACTGGAATTCCTGGTCAGATGAAGTCTAATGGACCCCCAATACTGTGGCCCTGGGATATAGTTTGGGCCCAGAATAAAACTCACTCCCAGGGCAGCCCACAATCTTTACTCTTTACTCTCAGCCCAATAGTAAATAAGAGGTACCCACAGACCACTCAACCCAAGGTGATGCACCCACATATTCTATGGAGATGCATTCCTTGTAGAAATGGACCTCAGGGCACCAGAGGGGCAGCATTCTCACAGTGGAAATACAGGACACACAGGAGTGCATAACTATGAGAGGCACAGGGTGGGGATTACTGAGAAGGGAGGGGAGGAGAGTGGATTAGATTTGGGGATGGTAATTGGGGAGTGAAACCAAATGTATACAAAATGTTGAATGTAAAACAAGCTCTGCTCTGTAAACTTGTACCTAAAGCACACACACACACACACACAAAGTCAGTGGACAGAAAACAATTATACCAAGCTAATGGCAACCAACAAAGAGTAGGATTGGCAATATTAATTTCTGATCAAATAGACTTAGAGGTGAAAACAAGCATAAGGTAAAAAGAGGGCATTACTTGATGTTAAAAGGTTCAATTGGCCAAGAGCACACTACCATAATAAATATCCACACACCCAATGAAAGAGCTCCAAAATATATATAGCAAACATTGACTGAATTGAAAGGAAAAATAGATAATTTTGCAATAGTAGTAGGAGATTTTAACACACCACTGTTGAGAAAGAATAGAACTAGAAGAAAAAAAAAAAACTCAAGAAAGATAAGAGGATCTCAATGACACAATCAACCAACTTGACCTCATTGACATATACAAAGCACTTCACCCAACCAAAGCACAATACACATTCTTCTCCAGTGCACATGGATCATTCCCCAGAACAGACCATAAGTTAGGCTACAAAATAAACTTCAATAAAGTTAAAAGCATTGATATACTACAAAATATCTTCTTGGATTGCAATGCTATAAGATTAGAAATCAATAGTAGGAAGATCAATGAAAAAAACAAAACAAAACATGGAAATTGAATAATACATTCCACAAAAAAAGACAGAAGAAATAAAGTGTGAAATTAAAAAAAAAAATCCTATAAACAATAATGAAAATACAACATAACATTAGGGACACAGTGAAAGGACTACTCAGAGGTCAATTTATAGCAATAAATGCACACATCAAAAAAAAAAAAAAAAGACTCCAAATCAAAACCTTAACTCAACAACTCCAACAATTAGAAAAAGAGCAATAAAAGAAACTTACGGTATCTAGAAGCAAGGAAATAATAAAGATCAGAGTAGATATAAATGAAACAAAAAACAAAACAACAAAAAATAGAGAAAATCAACAACACACAACAGTGGTTCTTTGAATAGATA
>NW_006922695.1:242260-242888 GCF_000298275.1 Orycteropus afer afer | reverse complement strand
TCACCACAAAAGTAAGTACTGGCCCAAATAGTTTCACTGGAGAATTATATCATATGTTCAGGGAAGAGCTGACATGTCTACTACCTAAACTACTCCAGAAAATAGAAAATGATGGAAGACTATCAAATTCATTCTATGAAGCAAGCATAACAATGATATGAAGACCAGGCAAAGACATCACTCAAAAGGAAAACTACACACCAATGCCCCCCATGAATATAGATGCAAACATCTCCAACAAAATCCTAGCCAACAGAATTCAACACCAAATCAAAAATAATACAATATGACCAAGTGGGTTTCATATCAGGTATGCAAGGATGGTTCAACATCAGAAAAACAATCAATGTAATCCATCATATAAATAAAGGAAAGGAAAAGAACCACATGATCATATCAATTGATGCAGAAAAGGCATTTGATAAAATCCAACACCCATTCCTGATCAAATTTCTCAGTAAAATAGGAATAGAAGGGAAATTCCTTAGCATAATATATGCAAAAGCAACAGCCAACATTATTCTCAATGGAGAAAGACTCAAAGCATTCTCCTTGCAAATGGGAACCAGACAAGGATGCCCTCTAACACAACTTATAGTTAACATCGGTTTGGAAGTCCTAGCCAGGG
>NW_006922695.1:231876-236876 GCF_000298275.1 Orycteropus afer afer | reverse complement strand
ATTTTATTTTATTTTATTTTTTTATATTGATGCAAGTGTGTTGGTTCTCTCTGTTGTTTTCTTTGTGATGGTAGAATCCTTTTGTGTAGTGTGGATATGTGTTTCTGTTTGTCATAAAGAGGGTTTAGAGTTCAAAGCAGGAGGTTTTATGATAATTGGATGAATGTATTTTCTTCTACTGAGTGACAGAAGATATTGGCAGAGAAGGTGGGAGCAGAAGAAGGAAAGCTTGGTGTTGCTAGGGCCAGTTTCTAGGGCTTTGAGCAGGCTATTTTTGATGATGTAATTATTTGCAAGACTGCAGCTCAATTCAGGAAAGATTCTTATTGTTAGAGCGTCACAAATTTCCGCCAATTTCAGGCACTCTCAAAGATCCCACCTCCGTGGCCCCACAGCGCTACAGAATGGCGCCAAGGCAGAAATCCCGGGAGTTCGGTTTCTTCCCTCTCCCTGTTGGTTCTGTCCGCAGTGCTGACATAATCCCACCAGATCGCTAATGGCTGGCTCTGGAGTTTGTCTGTGATACCTACCACCCAGCTGCAGCACCAAAGATGCATGCAGTTTGAGCTGTTGGTTAGGGGGGTACTTGCTAGTGACCTGAGGTCTCGAGCTCTGTGACAAAGAAAAGCACGAAGTCTCCCAGTCTGACTCCAGGCTACTCTGTGACCCGCTGGGAGGGGAGGGAGCTACCCTTCCTGTCACAATAGTAAGTTTTCCTCCAAATCTCAGTGGAGGTGTCCATGCTTGCTGTCAGCCCCCAGGAGACCCTAATTACCTCCAAAAAATCAAGATGAGCTGCTAGAGGCAGGTCTCTGCAGCTGTCCACCAGAATATTAGAGTGGTCGCTGGTAAGCTGTTATAAAGCATCCTCCCTTTTGGCTCGGGGGTCTCAGGTGGGTGCCCTAGCCCGGCGTACAGTGAGTTTCCAATGCCTCTCTCAGATGCCCATCCATCCGTCTTCCTCCAGTAGCTCTTTCCCAAATAATCTCTCTGTGCCTTTCCTCTAGTTCTGCTCTCACGAGTTTGATGTAATCTGAATCTGTGAGCTGTTCAGAGTAGTGAAATTCCTAATTTAAATTGTTGTGGCTAGTTATTCAAGACCTTAGATGCCAGAGGGATAAAGCATGCTTTTCACTGGCTCAACTCCATTTTGAACTCTTCTCATTAATTCTGTCTTCCATTGATTCAATTCTACTCCTTTGACCATTTAATATGTTATGTATTTCTGAAATCTTCTGTATTTCTATTTATTGTTTCTGCAACATTTTTAAATTTTCATTTATTTTATCAGTTTGTTCTTGAATTGGTTTCCTAAATCGTTCTAGAGGTTTGTTTTTTTTTTTTTTTCTGTTTTCCTTTATTTTGTCAGTGTTTTCCTTTATTTTGTCAGTGCTTTCCTTTACCTGTCTCTCAATCCATTGAAGGTACCTAAATATTATTATTTTGAATTCCTTATCAGGAAGTTCCAATGCTACTTCTTCTTCAAGGATGTTTTATTAGTCTGTATCCTGGTCTCTTGTTTGTACTGCTATATTTTGCTTGTTTGTATGGACTGGAATGGTAGGTTGTTTCTGAGAAATTGTGATGTTGTTGTGTTTATATTTGATTGGTTATTGTATGCTGGTGTGACTCAACCAAGATTTTTTTTCTTCATTTTGTTTTGATGTATCTGTGTGAGGAGAGTGCTGTGCTCCTGTATTTGCTAGTTAGCAGCCCCTATGTACTCATCACATGTCTCCTGGTGGGTGTGATAGAGAATAAGAGCATGTGTATAGATCTCAGTTAGCTGTTTGTGAAAAGCCTTTGGGGTGAGTGGGGCTGGTATTGGCCCCCATCTGTCATTGGTCAGTTGGGGAAGAAGCAAGTGGTTGCCTTCTCTCAGTGGGTGGGGGCTGCAGGAGGTGTGAGTATGGTTGGGTTGTGTGGAATCAGTTGCTATCTCCCAGTCAGTTAGACAAATAAGTGAATAAATATACTCCCCAAATAATAATAATAACAATAATAATGAAGAGAACATAAAACACAAACTGCATAAAAAACAGGAATAATAGCAAGAAAGAAATAAAGGAAACAGAAAGACACTAAATGAGAAGAAAAATTAAAAAAAAAATTTAAATAAATGAAAGATGAAGAGAAAAAGAAAACCTACACTATCTTGGGAAAGAAGAATGAAGGAGAAGTTCAAGAGTAGAAGAATAGTGAGAAAAAAATGAGAAAACTGCACAAAAATAAAGTGAGTGATGGGAAGAACCAAAAGGAAAAAAAAAAGAAGGGAACCAGGAAAAAGGAAGAGAAAAAATTCTGGAAGCAGAGAATGGAAAGAGAAGAAAAAAAATAAAAAAAGAGGAATGAACAAAGAATAATTTAAAAAACAAACAAACAAAAACAGAACTGGGGGTGTGTGGCAAGACACCTAGGCTCTGTCAGGGAACACAGACTGGAATGGAATTCCTGAAATTCCAGAAGGTGGACAGGGGTAGAGGATGGCCACACCTCCATTCACCAAGA
This sequence comes from Orycteropus afer afer, assembly GCF_000298275.1. NCBI lineage: Eukaryota > Metazoa > Chordata > Mammalia > Tubulidentata > Orycteropodidae > Orycteropus > Orycteropus afer. Next base: position 234,368 of record NW_006922695.1, on the reverse strand, counting down.
AGGTATGGGGTATGAGTAACAAGGGGTATATTGACCTTTCTAGTCTTCAGCCTTCATTGTGGTTTCCCTTGCTGTCCTCATCAAGTTGAGCCTATTCTTAGATTGCTGCTGGATTGGAGGACCACTTGCAAATATTCAAAAAGGCCACACCACTTGCAAATATTCCAAATGGCTGCACCCTCAAGACAGCCAGCACTCCACAGCTGTTTGTCTCCTTCACTACTATTTTCCTTTCTAGTCATAGTCCTTTCTAGTCAGCCACCAATGTAGTTGCCCATGAAGTTCTCAGCAAGCAAAGCTGATTCTTAGGTTGCTGCCCATATTGTAATGCCACTTGCAAATATTCAAAATTGCTGTGCCCTCAGGAGATCTGACAATTCATATCTCCATTGTATCCTTGTTCACTGTATTCATTCAGGTTCTTCTCCTAGATGGTATTTAATCCACTTTCTTTACCCTTCCCTTCAAAGCTCAGGGTTCCAGCATTATCTTCTCTGTTTAAATTGGCTCCCATTTATTTGTTGTAAAGTGTGTAGCTTGACTACCTAGTCTACTATCTTGCTTGAAGTCCTATATCCTGGTCCTTTTTTTTTTTTTTTTTTTTTCACGATTTTGAATTTTGTTCCACATTTTTCTCCCACTTCGTTGGATTTTTTTTGTTGTTGTTGAGGTGTATAATATACTGAAAGATGTAGTTTTTGATCTTCATCAGTAAGCACTTCAAGTCTTCTTCACTTTTAGCAAGGAAGGTTGTGTCATCTGCATATTCCAGGTTCTTAATGAGTCTTCCTCCAGTCTTGATGCTGTGTTCTTCTTTATATAGTCCAGCTTCTTGCATTATTTACTCAGCATACATATTTAATAAGTATGGCAAAAAGATGCGACACTGAGACATGTCTTTCCTTAGAGCCCATTATGCTGAGTGAAGTTAGTCAATAACAAAATGACAAATACTGTATGAGACCACTATTGTAAAAAGTCAAGAAATGTGTTTCAGAGAAAAGGAAATATTCTTTGATGGGGTGGTTGGTGAAGGGAGATAAATCACTTTCTAGAGAGTAGATACATATTCACTTGCATGAAAGGGGGAAAAAAAGGAATAAGAAAACAAGGTCAGGAAATCCATTTCCAAACATTCAGAAATGGAAAAGTCTATGGAGTACAGTTCCACTCTGACCCACACAGGGTACCATGAGTTGGAATCAACTCCACAGCAAAGGGTATCCTAAGTTGTTACATGTCTTCAGCAAGGTCACATATGTCTTGTAAGCTACAGAGGGGCCCAGAGGATGGCCATGACTTGCTGAGTCTGGGCTCCAGGCCAGAAACATGAGACACCATCTCTCTATAATTGTTACCTCCACACGGTCCCTCTCTCTGGCCATGCTGGGAGGTGCTCATGGGGACTGTTGGCTGTTGTTGGCTAAACTAGCCTGGAGTCTGATCTGGCAAGGATGAACATGCAGACAGTGACATGATCCCCACAAAGGGGTGGAATGTGGCATCCCCACACATACATCGGACTGGTTTGCACATGGCTGCACAGACCAGTGTGAGTTGAGGGCTCCCAGAAGTATAGTGGTCCTTGTTTGCTAGGTGAAGGGGTAGGCACCAGAGATTTGTCAAGTGTGCAGCTGATGAGCCACAGATAACCCCATGGGGGAGCTGGTCAGGTAATGAGGGGACATAGAAAAGGCTCTAGAAAATTTTTTAAAAAGTAAATACTTCAGCCATATCACAAAATAAAGCATAAAATAAAAAAATCAAATGCATTTCTATACTGTAACAATAAAAAAATGAAAATAAAATTTTAAAATTCTATTTCCAACAGCATCTAAATAAAATTCTTAGGAATAAATGTAAGAAAAAAAAGTGAAAAATCTATACTATGAAAACCACAGAATATTATTGAAATAAATTAAAAAGGTCCAAGTAAATAGAAATCCCACGTTCATGGATTGTAGGAATCAAAATTGTAAAAAAGGGCAATACCACCAAAATTCATCTGAAGATTCAGTGCAATTCCTAGCAAAATTCTTGTAAAAATTGACCACTTTATCCTAAAATTAAAATGGAAATTCAAGGGATGCAGAATAGCCAAACAATCATAAAAAGGAGGAGCAAGTTTGAAAGATTCACACTTCCTGATTTCAGGACTGACTACAAAGGTACAGTAATAAAGATAGTATGGTACTGGCATGTTGTTGTTATGTGCCGTCGAATCGGACCTGACTCAGAGTGACCCCTCCTTGGATTTCCCAGACAGTATCACTATAGAAGTAGATTGCTCCATCTTCCTTCTGAGGAGTGGCTGGTGGGTTTGAACTATCAGGCTTCTGGTTAGCAGTCAAGTGCCTTAGGCACTATGCTGCCAGAGCTCCTTGGTACTGGCATAAGGGTAGACATATAGATGAAATTATTAGAATTGACAGTGTATTTATAAACCTATAATTAATAATGTTATAAATAATATTATAAATATCGTTATAAAT
>NW_006922695.1:228322-231776 GCF_000298275.1 Orycteropus afer afer | reverse complement strand
ACATTTATTACAAGGGTGCCATAACCATTCAATAGGAGAAAAATAGGGTCTTCTACAGTGGTAATGGGAAAACTGGATATCCATATGCAAAAAAAAAAAAAGAATCAGAACTTTATCACAAACCATGTATAAAAATTAACTCAAAATGGAAGGCATTCAGTGTTAATGGATTGGAAGAATTATCACTAAAATGTCAATACTACCCAGGGCAATCTATATATTTGGTAAAATCCCCATAAAAAAATCCAACAGCCTTCTTTGCTGAAATGGAAAAAGCCAATACTCAAATGTATATGTAACTGAAACCAAAATAACCAGCTATCATTGAGTGGATTCCCACTCATAGAGACTCCAAGGTATGTCAGAGTAGAATTGTGTTCCATAGGGTTTTCAATGGCTGATTTTATGGGAGTAAATAGCCAGGCCTTTCTTTTGAGGTGCCTCTGAATGGATTTTAGCCTCTAACCTTTTGGCTACCAGCCAAGTGCTTTAACCATTTACACCACCCAGGGACTCCTATGGAACTGCAAGGGGTCCAAAATAGCCAAAATAATTTTATAAAAGAACAGTGTAGGAGGATTACACTTCCTGACCTCAAAACATACTATAAAGCTACCTCAGTCAAGATAGTCTAATACAATTATAATGAGAGACAATTAGACCGATAGAATAAAATTTTGTCTAGACATAAATCTATATAACTATGTCATTTGTTTTTTTTTTTTACAGGGTGCTCAATCCATCCAGTGGGAAAAGAATAGTCTCTGTAATAAATAGTGCTGGAAAAACTAGATTTCTACAAGCAAAAGAATGAACCTGAACTCATACCTCACACCATATATGAAAACTAACTCAAAATGGCTCAGAGAGCTAAATGTAAGAACTAAAACCATAAAACTCTTAGAATAAAACTTAGAGGTAATGCTTCAAGACATAGTTGTTAATAATACACTCTTAGATATAGCACAGGAAGCACAAACAACGAATGAACAAACAAATAGATAAATTATATTTCATAAAAGTTAACAACTCTTGTTAATAAAAGGACTTTACCAACATATTGAAGAGACAACCTACAGACTTGTATAAAATTGGGCTTATATCCAGAATATATGACAAATACCTACTACTTAATAACAAAAAGACAACAAACCAATCAAAAAATGGCAAACAACTTGAATAAACATGTCTCCAAATGAGATATACAGATGGCTAATATGCACATCAAAAGATATTAAAAGTATTAGTGGTTAGGGAAATGCAAATCAAAACCTCAGTGAAATAGCACTTTACATACACTAGGTTGTCTATGATCTGAAAACATGAAACAACAGGGTTTCACAAAGATATGGGGAAATTGGAACCTTCATCCATTGCTAGTGGGATTGTAAATGGTACAACCATTTTAGGGAACAATTTGTTGATTCCTCAAAAACTTAAACATAGAGAGGTGGAGTTATTCTGGTGATCTAGGTGATCCATGTATTCCCTCTACAACAAAGACCCAAAAGACCAAGGGAAATAGATAAGAAGGATAGTCCTGGAACTGTGAGTTTCAAACAAATGGGTAAAAAAAAGTAGAACAAATACAGTCTGGAAGAGGAAACAGAACAAAAGCAGTGAACAGGGAGATATGTGGAGTGGAGGTGCCTTCTCCGCTGACCTGGCATATTGTGGCTATTTTGAGTCATAGGAAGGCAACTTCATGGAATCTCCATTAAGTCAGAGGTATAGTGTAGACAAACTTGGAGTGAAGCAAGGTGAGCAGAACATGCACTAGATCTCAGGAAGGGAAGTGCAGGAAAGTAGGAGAACTCCAGAAACTCAGATGACCAAAGACCAAAGGAGCAAGTAAATAAGGATAGAACCCTTCACCAGCTCTGGAAATGGTCATTTGGGTGAAGGAACCATACAGTGGAGTAGGCCTGTGAGGTGGTGGCTGGAGATGCTGGACTCCAAATGGCACCTTACCCTTGTAGTCAGGGCAGGAACCAAATAACTGTCCGCATTTGCAACGAAGTGCACTGGCAACCATGCCAGTGACCTGTGACTGGAAATAGAAAGTCTCTCTTCTTGCCTCATACACCCTCTCAGTGACTCAAGGCATGGCCCTCCTTACCCTAACCCATCCAGCAGCCAGTGATGCCCCATCATTGCCTGGTGTGCCACCCAGTCCACATCACCCCATGGCCCCTACCCATTGCTCTGCTACACATCCTCCAATGGATTAAGTGCCATGAACCTGCTGCCTTGGAGATCTGAAAGATGTGCTCTTGTGGATCAGGCACTGTGCTCTTGTTGCCTTGATTATTGGCAGCACATACTCCCGTCATCTCTGTGGTCAGTGGCACATGCTACTGCAGTCAGGGTGCTGCATAACTGCTGCCTCTGTGGTCAGTGGCATGTGCTACCATGGAGCAGGTGCCACATGATTTCTGTGTATGTGGCTGGCAGTGCATGACCCGAATGCCACCTTGGTTGGTAACAAGGACTTACACCCACTATTGTGCAACTTATTTTTTCCCTTTTTTCTTCCTTCTTCCCTCTTTTTTCTTATTTCTTCCCTCATTTATCCCCTTTTATTTTATTTCTTCCCTCTTCTCCCATGCTTTTTTCCCCATCAGTCAGTAGGCAGTGACACTACCCAGCAACACCCACCACATCTGCCACCTTACCCACTGAGCAAGTGCCACCATCCACTCCAGCACCACTGGATCAACAACAGATGGTGGCCATCACCCACCCAACCCAGGCTCAGATACTCTATATGACTAGCAAACAGAAACTCACACCCAAACTCTCATCCACTACAAATTGACCTGGAAACAAGTGATGAACACCTCAGTGTTGCCAAACTAATGACTAGAGTAGCAAACCCTATCTGCCCACCTGGATATATTAAAGTGAATCAAAACAATCAGGTTGAGACAAACCAACATATAATCAACCAAAAAATACAGTAACACCAAAATGTCTCAGAGACAATAGACAACTTCAAATCTCTCTCTCTCTCTCTCTCTCTCTCTCTCTCTCTCTCACACACACACACACACACACACACACAGAGTACAAAATAGATCAAATAATTGATCAAAATACAGGGACTGGAATTCTTCCAGAAGGAAAGATAATATGACTATTTGAAAAGCAATTCCAAAGAATAGTATTTAGAACCTTTAACACATTAAGAGTGACACCAAGGAAAATAATGACAAAACTAAGGAAATCATAGATAAAATTAAGGAAAATACAGACAAAATTCTAGAACAATTCAGAAGAACAATACAATAACAAATTGACAGAATAAATGGATAATTAGAAATCACATAACAACACCAACTAGAAATCCAGAAGATTAACACTAAAATTTCAGAAATAGATAATACATTGTAAGGACAAATATGTAGAACTGAATCAATGGAAGACATAATCAGCGAAATTTAAGACAAATCAC
>NW_006922695.1:224918-228222 GCF_000298275.1 Orycteropus afer afer | reverse complement strand
GCATGGAGAAACTTGTCTCATCAATGTGTTACCTACAAGGGATACACATTTAAGACAGAGATAAAAATAAAACTAAAATCAAAGGTTGGAAAAAATGTCTCTATCAAACAACAACCAGAAAATCACAGGAGTGGCAATATTAATTTCTGATAAAATAGCTATTAAGGCAAAAACAAGCATAAGAGACAAGGAAGGGCATTATATAATGATTGAAGGGTTAATTGAACAAAAGGATATAATCATAATAAATATCTATGCACTCAACAGAAAATCCCCAAATTACATAAATCAATCTTTAGCAGAACTGAAAAGATAAATTAACAATGCCACAATAATAGCAGGAGACTTTAATACACCACTTTTGATGAAGGTGAGAACAACTAAAAAACTAAAAAATGATACAAAAGACCTAGACAACACAACCCAAGGAGACAAACTACATTATCAACTCAATTGGAGCAGAAAATGCATTTGATAAAATCCAACACCCATTCCTGATTTAAAAAAAAAAAAAAACTTACCACAATAGCAATGAAAGGGAAATTTCTCAACAAAATTAGGGGGATATACAGGAAACCAACAGCCAAAATTAGTCTCCACGGAGAGAGATGAAAAGCATTTCTATTGTGAACAGGAACCAGATAAGGATGCCCTTTGTCATCACTCCCATTCAATACTATACTGGAAGTCCTAGCCAGAGAAATAAGGCAAGAAAGAAAATAAAATATTTCAAAATTTGTAAGGAAGAAGTAAAATTATATTTGCAGATGATATGATCCTATGTATAGAAAATACCAGGGACTCAACAAGAAACCTCCTGGATCTAATAGAAGTATTCAGCAAAGTCACAGGGTAGAAGATCAATACACAAAAGTCAGTCAGATTCCTCCACATCAACAAAGAGACTCTGAAAAGGCAATCAGGAAAATAATATCATTTACCACAACCACACAAAAGAAGAAATAGTTATGAATAAATCTAAGCAAAGACAAAAGATGAATACAAAGAAACCTACAAAACACTACCACAAGAAACAAAAAGAGACCCACCTACATGAATGGAAAAACATCCAGTGCTCATGGATAGTAAGACTTAACATTGTAAGAATACTACCCAAAGTGAAATAAAGATATAATGCAATCATGATCCAAATTCCATCATCATTTTTTAAAGAGATGGAAAAAACAATCATCAAATTTATATGAAAAGGAAAGAGACCTCAAACAAGGTATACTAAAGAAGAAGAACAAAGTAGAAGTTCTCACACTTCCATACCTCAAAACCCACTATACATCTATGATAGTCAAACTCTCTAGTACTAGTTCAATGCCAGACATATAGAACAATGCAACAGAATTGAGAACCCAGAAGTAAATCCATTCACTTATGGACAACTGACCTTGACAAAGGAATGAAATCCATTAAATGGGGGAAGAGATATAGTCTCTTTAACAAGTTGTCCTGGGAAAATTGAACATTCATTTGCAGGAAAAATGAAGCAGGATCCATATCTTACACCATATATAAAAACTAACTCAAAATGAATCAGAGACCTAAATGTAAAACCTAAAACTATAAATGTCATCAAAGAAAAAATATGTGAAAACTTAGGGGCTCTAATTGATAGCATAAACAGACTATTAAACATAACTGAAAATGCACAATTTTTAGAAGATAGATTAGATGATTGGGAGCTCCTAAAAGTTAAACATTTACATGTGTCAAAAATCTCTAAAACAGTAAAAAGAGAACTTACAGACTGGGAAATAACATTGGTAATGACATATCTGACAAAAGACTAATTTCAAAAATTTATAGAAAACTTCAACACCTCAACAACCAAAAGGCAATCCAATTATAAAAAAGGCAGAGGACACGAACAGATGCTTCACCAAAGAAGACATTCACGTGGCCAACAAACACATGATCATTGTTGTTGGTGTTGTTAGGTTCCATTGAGTCATGTCTGACTCAGCGAACTTATGCACAACATAACGAAACACTGCATGGTTCTGTGCCAGACTTACAATATTTGCTATACCTGAGCGGATCTTGCTGCCACTGTATCCATCCATCTTATTGAGGGCCTCCCCCTTTTCCATTTGCCCTCCACTATACCAAGCCCTCTCGTGAATGGTTCCTTCTGACACATGACCAAGTAGGTGTGATGAAGTCTGGCCATTCTCGCTTCCAAGGAGCATTCCACCTGCACTTCTTCCAGGATAGGTTTGTTAGTGCTTTTAGCAGTCCGTGGTACTTTCAGTATTCTTTGCCAACACCACAATTCAAAAGCATTAAGTTTTCTTTACTCTTCTTTATTCATTGTCCAGCTCTTACATGCATAACAGGCGATTAAAAATAGCACGGCTTGAGTTAGGCGCACCTTAATCTTCAATGAGACGTCTTTGTTCAAGGCAATACATCATCTGATATCTTGACTACTGCTTCCACTAGTGTTGATTGTAGAACTAAGTAATATGAAGTCCTTGACAAGTTTGACCTTTTCTCCATTTATCATGATGCTGCTTATGGGTCCAGTTGTGAGGATTTTTGTTGTCTTTATATTGAGGCATAATCCATATTGCAGACTAGTTTTTAATCCCCATCAGTAAATGTTTCAAGTCATCCTCACTTTCAGCAAGAAAAGTTGTGTCATCTAACATATTGCAGGTTGTTAGTGAGTATTCTTCCAATCCTGATATCATGTTTTTCTTCATATAATCCAGTTTCTCGGGTTATTTGCTCAGCATACAAACTGAATAAGTATGGTGAAAGGATACAACCCTGATGCACTCCATTCCTGATTTTAAACCAAGCATATCCCCTTGTTCTGTTCAAACTACAGCTTCCTGATCCATATACAGGTTCCTGATGAGTACAATTAAGTGTTCTGGAATTCCCATTCTTCTCAATGTTATCCACAATTTATTATGATCCACAAAATCTAATGCTTTTGCATAGTCAGTAAAACAGAAATAAACATCTTTGTGGTATTTTTTGCTTACAGCCATGATCCATCTGACATCAGCAATGATATCCTTTGTTTCACGTCCTCTTCTGAATCCAGCTTGCATTTCTGGAAGTTTTCTGTCAATATACTGGTGCAACCGTTTTTGTATTATCTTCAGTAAGATTTTACTTGCATGTGATATTAATGATATTGTTGGATAAATTTCACATTCTATTGAATCATCTTTCCTTGGAATGGGTACAAATATAGATATTTTCCAATCAGCTGGCCATGTAGCTGTCTTCCAAATCTCTTGGCATAGCTGAGTGAGTGCCTCCAGCATGGCATCAATTT
>NW_006922695.1:223668-224709 GCF_000298275.1 Orycteropus afer afer | reverse complement strand
ATGCCAAGTGTGTTCTTCCTTTTTGGTTTTCTAGTTCCATGTCTTTGTACATTTCATTATAATAATTGATTTTGTCTTCTCAAGCTGCTCTTTGAAATTTTATGTTCAGCTTTTTTATCTTGTCATTTCTTCCATTTGCTTTAGCTACTTTCTGCTTAAGGGCAAGTTTCTGAGTCTCTTCTGATGTCCATTTTGGTGTTTTCTTCCTTTCTTGTCTTTTCAAAAACCTCTTGCTTTCTTCATGGATGATGTTCTTGATGTCATTCCACAAGTCCTCTGGTTTTTGGTCACTGCTGTTCAATGCATCAAATCTATTCTTTAGATGGTCTCTAAATTCAGGAGGGATATATTCAAGATCATATTTTGGCTCTCATGGACTTGTTTTAACTGAATGTGCATATGAGCAGTTGACATTCTGTTCCAAAATCAGATCCTGGCCTTGTTTTAGTAGAAGATAAATCAGATTGTCAATATGATTCCTGTGTATTCCATCTGGTGAAGTCCATGTGTATAGCCATTGCTTATGTTCTTGAAAAAGATATTTGCAATGAATAAGTCATTATTCGTGTAGAATTCTGTCATGTGATCTCCAGCATTATTTGTATCACCAAGGCCATATTTTCCAACTACTAGTGATTCTTCTTTGTTTTCAACTTTTGCATTCCAGTCACCAGTGATAATCAACATATCTTGATTACATGTTTGATCAATTTCAGACTGCAGAAGTTGGTAGAAATTTTCAATTTCCTCATCCTTGGCTTTGGTGGTTGGTGTGTAAATTTGAACAATAGTAGTATTAACTGGTCTTCCTTGAAGGCATACAAATATTATCCTATCACTTACAGCATTGTACTTCAAGATAGATCTTGAAGCATTCTTTGTGACAATGAATGCCACACCATTCCTCTTCAATTTGTTATTCTAGGCATAGTAGATCATATAATTGTCTGATTGAAAATGGCCAAAACAATTCCATTTCATTTTTGACAACTTCCAATTTTCCTAGATTCATACTTCATACATTCCATGTTACAATTATTA
>NW_006922695.1:221670-223054 GCF_000298275.1 Orycteropus afer afer | reverse complement strand
TTTCCAAGGTGGTATATTTACAGAAGCAGATTGCCTCATCTTTCACAGAGTGGCTGGTGGGTTAGAACCACTGACCTGTTGGTTAACAGTTTGATGCTTTAACCAATGCACTACCCTACCAGAGCTAAACAACAATGAAATATCATCTCACACCAGCAAAAAAAGTAAGGGTAAAAAAAAAAAAAAAAAGAACACAACAAATGTAGATGAGGGAGTGGAGAGACTGGAACTCTCTTACACTGATGGTAGGACTTTAAAATGGCACAACCACTGTGGAAAATGGTATAGAACTTCCTTAAAATGTTGGAAATAGAAATACCATATGATCCAATAATTGCACTTCTAAGAATATATCCTAGAAATATAAGAGCCATGACACAAATAGATACAGGCACACTCATGTTCATCATTGCATCATTCAAAATAGCCAAAAGATGGAAACAACCTAAGTGCTCATCATCAGATGAATTGATAAACAAATGATGGTACATACATACAATGGAATACTACACAATGTTAAAGAATAACAATGAATATGTGAAATACGTCATAACATGGACGGACCTGGAGGACATGGTACTAACTGAAATAAGTCAATCACACAAAGACAAATATGGTATGGGACCACTATTATAAAAGTCAATAAAAGGTTTACACACAGAAAGAAACATTCTTTGATGGTAACCAGAGATAGGAAGGAAGTGTGGGTGAATCAACTACAAAGTAAACATGCATTACCTTGGTAAAGGGAAAGGCAGTATACAATAAAAGAGAAGGCAGCATATTATCAATGGCAAAGGAAGTTACTGGGAGGTTCACAAGAATAAAAAACAACAAAAGTAATTACTATTACATCCATAATCCTGCAATCTAGTAATAAAAGTAATCTATGAGTAGATACATATGTAGACACACAAGTTGAACTGATGTTGGAAAACAACTGAGAGTACATCCATGAGTATGTATCAGTTTGGCAGAAGATATTTCTATATATGTATTTGTATGTGCTATGAATATGTCTGAGGATATTGTACAGCATACAGAGGGAAAATTTCTGAAAATTTATTTGGCAAAACTAAACAACTTGGGGAAATTAATCACTGGGCTTGGAGACTTAAAATCTTGGGAATGGACACTTAAGATGCAATCACGGTTGGGACTTTAAAATGTTACAACTACTGTGGAAAACAGTATGGTGCTTCCTTAAAAAGTTGGAAATAGAAATATCATTTAGCAGGCCCAGAAATGGAATAGGCAGAAAGACTGCACAGACCCTCTTCAACAAAGAAAATGGGACTCAATTAACACAGATACAGAAGATAACCCTGGACCCCTGAGCTTTGAAGGGAAGGATATAGAAGTGGACTAAACTCCAACTAGTAGA
>NW_006922695.1:219717-221325 GCF_000298275.1 Orycteropus afer afer | reverse complement strand
CTATCCGGAGGGCACAGCCATTTTGAATATTTACAAGTGGTTTGACCATTTGGATATTTAAAGCGACAGGATTCTCCTAGATTCTGGGGACTTAAGAACAGGCTCCACTTGCCGGTAACCACAAGGACACTCTGGACACAGATGACTGGAAAGGTGCAACATTCCCCTTGTTACTCTTATATTCTACACCCTCTTGGTAAACAGAGGTGCATCCATCCCTCAATCCCACCCACCTTCTAGGCTGGCGGGAATTCCATCAGTCTGTGTGCTCAGATGGAGCCTGGGTGCCCTGCCCCACTATTTTTCTTTTGTTTTAGTTTGTTTGCTTTTTTCTGTTTTAAAACTATTATTATTATTATTGCTTTTGTCCTTTTAATTATTATTCTTTATTCTTCCATTCCCAGGTCCTAGTTTTCAGCTTTTTTCTTTTTCCTGATCCTGGCTCCAATTTTTTTTCCTTCTCGCAGTTAACCCTGTTCCTTGTTTTCCTTTTTGCATTTTTCCAATTTTTTCTTCATTATTCTCCTTCTCTACATTTTTTTCTCTTATTTCCCTCTCCCCAGATATTACAGTTTTATCCCCCCTTTTTTCTTTTTTTCTTTCTTTTTTGTTACTGTTCCTGTGTGATTACACAGTGTGTTTTCTGTCCATTTGCTTTTACTTTTTGGATAGTTATTCAATTGTTATTTTTGCCTAACAGAGTGGGAGACAGCAACAGTCCCCATAAAACAGAACTACACCCACACCTCTTTTGCTTCACTTACTGAGTGAGAGCCACCACTTCCTTCCCCACCAACAGTCCAATGATAAACAACCACCAAGAAGAGCCTGACTCACCCTTGGCTGCTCTTTACAAAGAGTTAAAAGAGATCTAAATACAAAAATGTCACAATGTCTCAGACAAAAAAAGACCATCACAGTTCACACAAAGAAGCAAGATAAAGTGGTAGAAACAAGAGAGCAGGATACAGACCCAGAACACATCCCTGAGGAAGAAACAGCATTGGAACTCCCTGAAAAGGAATTGATAAGAATTATATTTAGGTACCTTCAACGGATTGAGACAAAGGAACATCACTCAAAGGAAAACTACAGACCAATATCAATCATGAATATAGATGCAAAAATCTTCAACAATATCCTAGCCAATAGACTCCAACAACAGATCAAGAAAATCATTCATTAAGACCAAGTGGGGTTCATATCAGGTATGCAGGGATGGTTCAACATTAGGAAAACAAACAATGTCCTTCACCACATAAATAAAACAAAGAAAAATAACCACAAGATCATATCAATTGATGCAGAAAAGGCATTTGATAAAATCCAACACCCATTCCTGATCAAAACTCTCAGTAAAATAGGAATAGAAGTAACATAACTCTACATAATAAAGGGCATCTATGCAAAACTAGCAGCCAACATTATTCTCAATGGAGAGTGACTGAAACCATTCCCCTTGTGAACAAGAACCAGACAAATATGCCCTTTATCACCACTTGTATTCAACATTGAATTGAAATTCCTAGTGAGTGCAATAAGGCAAGGAAAGGAAGTCAAAGGCATCCAAATTGGTAAGGAAGAAGTCAAACTATCCCTATTTGCTGA
>NW_006922695.1:214952-216107 GCF_000298275.1 Orycteropus afer afer | reverse complement strand
CACCTAACAACAACAACATTCCTGCATACGTATTTGTATGTGCTATAAAATGAACCTCAGGCTCTTGCCTTGAATCACATAGCAAGAATTCCAGGTCTGGACAAATCTCTAGTACGTGAAATCTTAGGTGACATGGAGAGGCCAGTTAATTAAAAAGCAATTATATTGCCAAAACCTTGTTTCCACCAATTGTTCCAAGTTCCTGCCCCTCCCAACACTTCACCAGAGTAATGGAGAGTTCTTAATTTACATATCTTTCTTTATCCACGTGTTAAAAGGAAATATGAGCAGTAGATTTGTCAAAAAACCAAAGAATAGGAGGAGAAATCAAGGACAAATCTAATTTGACCCAATTAGCAAGTACAATCTGTATTCTCATAATAGGCAAACAGAGCACTGACTCCACTTCCAAGTTGAAGATATTGGGGCTTATAGAAGGGTAAATGACTTGAACTGATTGCACACAAGCACACAAAGAAATCCAGAAGATTTCCTGACACCTAGCTCAATTATCAAACATGGCAAGGAAACCCTCAATTAATGGGTCAAAATATATGAGTTCCTTCTTACGTGCTAGAAGCCTATGCCATTATTATGATTCCTTCCAACTGCCACATGGCCATTCCATAAAGTGTTGTCAGTTCTTCTAGCTGCACCCTGAAGCCCTCCAGATCAACACCAATCCAGAGCCATTACTACTGTGAGGGACAGGGACTTAAAGGGAAATTATTAGAATGGCACTGCCAAAATAGGCTTCTGAATAAGCCAAACTTTGGAAAACTTCCTAAGGTTTGAGCCGAGCTCAGCCAATATGTGAAGTGGCTTGTGCGTAGGTATGTCTGCAGAGGGATTTCTTCTGGGATTCTGGTCTTTTTTCTACATGAACTACCCCACTACCACTTTGGAACAGTAAATCTTGAATTCTATTATTAATATCAACATATACTTATGGACTATCAAATATGTGACCAAACAAACAATACAAAACACTGTCATTGAGTTGATTTCGACTCATAGCAACCCCTCATTGGGTTTCCAAGGCAGTATCATTACAGAAGTAGATTGCCCAACCTTCCTTGCAAGGAGTGGCTGGTGGGTTTGAACCTCCAGCCTTCTGGTTAGCAGTCAAATGCCTTAGGCACTATGCCAGCAGAG
>NW_006922695.1:206659-214252 GCF_000298275.1 Orycteropus afer afer | reverse complement strand
TGTAGGTACTGATACTGGACCATTTTATTTTTAAAAGAAAAATTAATTTTGTTTTTAAAATTGTGCTTTGGGTGCAAATTTACACAGAAAATTTGTTTTACATTCAACAGTTCATGTACATTTGATTTCACGCCCCGATTACCATTCCCAACCATAACAAACTCTCTTCCCTTCCCATCCCTGTGACTATCCCCTCCCTATGCCCTTCTGAACTATGCACTCCTGTCTGTCCATCTCTCCCTCTATGTGAATGCTGCCCTTCTGGTGTCTCATAGCTGATTCCTACCAGAGGTGTATCTCCCTAGAGTACGTGAGTGCCTTGTCTTGGGGTAAGTGTTCTACATGTAGGTCTTTCTACTGTTGGGCTGAGAGACAATCCATGGAAGTGAGTCCAATTCTAGGCCCAAGGGGTAACTTGGGACCATAGCCTTGGGGGTTCTATCAGACTCTATCCAACCAGTAATTCTGATCATTTTTGTGTTTTTGAATTTTGTTTCACATTTTTCCTCCCACTCTATCCAAGATCACCAGCTTTGATCCCTCTCTGAGTGATTGGCATTGGTAGCTGGGCTCCACCTAGTTCTTCTGGTCTTGGGATCATGAAGGCTGATGTCCTCATGGTACATCATATCCTTGGACTAATTGTTTACAGATGGCTTTAATTTCTTCACTCTTGTTTGATTCAGATGAGGGGAGACCAGCAGTTACATCTTAGATGGCCACTTGAAAGCTTTTAAGACCACAATCACTACTCACCAAGTTAGGTTGTGGAACAAGATTTTTATATACTATGTTGTGCTAATTGAGCATGATGTCCCCCACTACTATGGTCCCGAGTCTGCAGACCCAATGGTTCTCTCTCTCAAGGTGTTTGGTTGTCTCTGAGAGGTTACACCAACTCTGTCTTCTGTTGCTTCTGTAATGTGTGTGGCTAATTTTTATAGCATAAGTGCATATGTATTATTATCTTCAGCCAAATCTATCCTTGGTCCAGGATATATTCATGTTTGCCAACCCCCCACCTGTTCTTCTCACTTGTCTATGAATTTATCCATAGCCTGGTGTTTGGTTTTAGTGGTAATGCAGTATTGTGCATATACAAGTATTTGCCTCTGTTGTCTATATCTTATGTGGATGTTTCAGTGTCTGTGAAGTCCAAAATTTTTATACTAGTGTTACAGATGAGAAAACTAAGGCTCAAAGAGATAAAACAGCTTATTCAAGGTCACACAGCTACTAAGTGGTGGAACCAGGATTCAAATACAGGTATGTCTGACTTAAAAATTTATGACATTTCCAACACACCAAGGGAAATCTATAGACTCTGTTTCGTTCAATCCTCACAATGATTCTGTGAGGAAAATATTATTCAGCATTCCATTCCTCAGATGAGGAAAGTGAGGTCCAGAGAAGTTATGCAACATGACCAAGGTGGCCAGACAGAAATTTGAACCAGGGTCTGTCCAACTTCAAAAGCCAATCCTGGATTGTGGAACTTTCAACTATACTGGTCTGCCCTAAGAAACACCAGATTATGATATTGGGAGGGTAGTAGAGATGTGTGTGGAGGAAGGTGGAATGGTGGAAATTGAGCACTATAAAATGAACTGTAGTCCTTCAGGCTCTGAACAAGGTAGAAATAAATCAGGTACTAATCATGATTTGAGTGTGGTGCTTGGATCCCATTGTCAGCAGGGTCAGGGATGAAAATGGAGGTGGCTTCCCAAATAAGGTCTTGATGTCACCTTCCTTCTCAAGGATATTTTTAGCCCAGAGCATGTGGTTGGGACCTTGAGAAGCAGAGCTGCAAGGTGGGAGCCACTTATATCTCAGAGGTGAGAGTGGCTGCTGAGGTAATGGCAAGACCTAAACCAATCTCAGGGGTATATTTTCCCACCATGGTCTATACATAAGCCTAGATATGTCCCCATGGTAATGACTATTAACACTTTCTCTTCCAGGCCCTCCACTGGAGAGGCTGCCACCTACTCCTGACTTGACAATCAGTAAGCTGGTGGGGAGGATTCTCTGATGCACTTGGCAGTGGAATGATAGCAGCTGTCCAAAAGCCAGTGAAATTTTAGGAGTGGGTCTACTTCATAAGAGGGAGGGAGGGAATGGAAGGACAGCTTGACTAGATCCCCTGAAACTAGAATCCCTGGCCTAATCTCCTAAGGTATTATGGAAAAGTATCTTATCCTAGGCAGGCACCTTACAAAATAAGGCAGGCATCTGCTGCTGCCTTGATAGCTTGATTTGCACCCATCCACCTGCAGTATCCTTGGAGGGGCAGGTAAATTCACCATAGGTGAGCTTTCAAGGGACTGGAGGTTTGGCATCCCAATGTTTAGGACTTTGGTCTAAGACTGGAGTAAAATAACTTTTATATGGCAGAAATTCAGGAAGTTGATGCCCTCAGTCATAATTCTGTTATTAACTGGCTGTGTGACCTTGGGAAGTTCCTGTGCCCTGTCTCAGCCATTTCCTCCACCTTTAAAACAAGAACAGTGCTCAACAAATGTGGAAGATGGCATTGTACTGACAGTCCACAAGCTTATTCCCTCTATCAACAGTGAAGTTGAGAAACTAGGCAAAGCAGATGCAAATAACAATACTGTACTTATGAGCAGCTAACGAGAAGACAAAACATTAGATCCAGTAATGGAGGTGAAAGTGAGCAGGATAAGTGACTGGGAAAAATAAAAAAAACTCACACAACCAGTGGAGCCACAGGTGAAGATGAGGAGGGAAGGGGAAAAAACAAATCACATCATGGAACCCACAGGCATTAAAGACTCAGAATAAACACACTGAGAGTTTTTCAAGATGAGCTAGGTATTTGAGTGGGGGGAAAAGATTGTACTAGGAAACAGAACGGGATCCCCTTAGCTTCAATAACTGCAGAATCTGGAAGGGAATGGGGGAAAAGGGAAGAAGAACTATCTCTGAATAAACAGAACCCCAAAGTAGATACACAGCAGTGAGCTAAAGCCCAGCTCTTAGCAACCATTTTTAGAACAGAGTGGATCTAGGAACTGGGATTTCACAACTTGCGGCTACACAGGGGTGGTCCTTTGTCTTTGGGGGCAACTGTTGGGTCTGAACTGCAGGGCTTTGATTGATGGCTGGGTGCTATCATTGGCAGAAGGTCCCATATGGAGCCAGGAGCTAAGAGGATGTATTTCCCTGTGTCTGGATCACTGACTGAATTACCTCACGCTCATTACAGAAAACAGCTTCTTTCTATTCTGGGGTTTGCTTCTGGAACTTTTTTTTTTTTTTTGCCTTTTATTGCCTGAGTCATCCAGTAGGAAGAACATATTGATGCTCCACTAGTCAACCACAGCTACTACACTGAACACCTCAGCCAACATACAAGTAACACCAACAGCTTCTGCACCACAAGATCAATGACAGACAGTGGACAGCACCTGCTCATTCCAACTCCAAATCTTCTTCACAAAAAACAGAGACCTACAAACACATCCCCACCATTGATTCCACCAACACAGAGAAAGCTGGAAAGCGACCCAGTACAGTCATGTTAATAACCAAAGAAGTACACCTGCTCCACACTTCCAGATATAGTAAAACATGAAATGAGGGTGAAACCAATCAGTACATAACTAGCAAATAAAGACAACAACTTCAAAATGTCTAGGAAACATCAGACAACATAAAATCAAAGAAACAAAGAAACAAACAAAACAAAATAGGAGAAGATAATAGAAACTAAATCTCAAGCTAAGCAATTAGGACACCTCTGTGAGGAAGAACAAGCAATAGAACTACCTGAGAAGGAACTCAGAATATTATATATATATGATACTGAAAGAACTCATGGAAACCATAAACAAAAGCAATGAGAAGACAGAAAGTACCCTGGAAGAATTCAGGGAAATCATCAAGAACACAACAACAAAATGAATACTCAGTTAGAACTTATACAAAAACAACAACTGGAAATCCAGAAAATGAACACTAAAATTATGGCAATAAATAACACAGTGGAAGGAGAAAAGAGTAGACTAGAAGAGGCTAAAGAATGCATTTCCCACCTAGAAGATCAATCTATTGATGCCAGCCTGTATGAAGAAAAACCAGAGCAAAGATTTAAGAGAAATGAAGAGAACCTAAGAGCTATATGGGATGATATGAAAAGAAACAACTTACACCTGATTGGAATACCAGAACAAGAGGAGGCAAAAACAACCGCTGAGAAAGTTGTTGAAGACTTGCTGACAGAAAATTTCCTCCACATCATGAAGGAAGAAAAGATATCCATCCAAGAAGCTCAACGAACCCCATACAGGATAGATTTGAAGAGAAAGTCACTAACACATATCATAATGAAACTTTTCAAAACCAAAAACAGAGAAAGAATTTTGGAAGCAGCTCAGGAAAAATGAAATGTCACCTCCAATGGACAAACAATAAGACTAAGCTCTGATTTCTCAGCAGGAACCATATAGGGAAGAAAGCAATGGATGGCTTATACAAAACCATGAAGGAAAATAATTGCCAACCAAGAATTATAGATCCAGCCAAATTGTCCCTCAAATATGAGGGTGAGATCAAGACATTCCCAGAAAAACAGAAATTAAGGTAATTTGTGAAAAACGGATCAACCCTACAAGAAATGTTAAAGGGAATCCTTGCAATAGAGAACCCACAACAGAGAACAACAAATTAAAATAATGACGGTTGATACACCTAGAAACCAAACCAGAAAAAGATTCTCAAAATAAGCTTGCAAAAAAAAGTACATAGAGAATTATGGGAGTTGATCTGCAGATGACACCAGCAACAAAGCAAATAGGAGGAATAAATGTTTTAATTACAAAAATTCCAAATGGAGAAGAAGACAGGACAATGCCTTTATAGAACAGATCTTCTAAACCCTAAGAGATAAGAATTGACTTCCGAGTAACCACAAAGAAAATTAACAATACTTCTAACCAAAATGAGAAAGAAGAAAATTACAAGGGTTTAGTAAGCACAATACCAACAATAATGAAGAGAAGGGAAAAAAAAACACTTGCTAACAAAGTGAAATCACCACAGACAAATATCTAGAACAAAGAAATTACCACCAACACACACACAAAAAAACAATAGAATGACAGCAATAAATTCATACCTATCACTAATTACACTCAATGTGAATGGACTAAATGCACCAGTCAAGAGAAAGAGAGTGGCAGATTGGATAAGAAAAGAAGACCCATCGATATGTTGCTGCCAAGAGACCCACCTTAGAAACAAAGATAAAAGTAAATTAAAAATTAAGGCTTGGAAAAATGTATAAAGCTAATGGCAAACAAAAAAGAGCATGACTGGCAATATTAATTTCTGATAAAATAGACTTAAAGATGAAAACCAGCATAAGGGGAAAAAAAGGACACTGTATGATGCTAAAATGGTCAGATGACCAAGAGGACATTACTATAACAAATATCTATGCACCTAATTTAAGAGCTCCAAAATACAGAAACAAAACAAAACAAAACAAAAAAAATACACATAAAGCAAATATTAACTAAATTGAAAAGAAAAATAGACTATTCTACTATAGTAGTATGAGACTTTAATGTACCACTTCTCCCCCCCCCTCAAAGTTTGGTATCTTTATTTATTTAAATTTTTTATTGTGCATTAGGTGCAAATTTACAGTGCAGAATTTGTTTTACATTCAACATCACATGTACATTTAGATTCACTCCCCATTTACCATCTCCAACCCTAACCCAGTCTCCTCCCCTCCCTGCCCAGTAACCCCCTCCTCCCCTGTGCTCCTCATAGTTATGCACTCCTGTGTGTTCTGCACTTCCTCCGTGCAAATGTTGCCCCTCTGGTGTCCTGTGGTTGATTGCTCCAAGGGATGCATTTCCATGGTGCATGTGGGTGCATCACCCTGGGTTGAGTGGTCTGCGTGTACATTTTGTTTACTGTTGGGCTAAGAGCCAGCCCCTAGGAGTGAGTTTTATTCCAGGCCCAGAATGTATCACAGGGGCATAGTAATGGAGGTCTCACCAGATTCCATTTGACCAGTAATTCTGGTCATTATTGTGTTTTTGTATTTTGTTCCACATTCTTCCTCCCACTCTCTCCAGGATCTCCAGATTTGATCCTTTCCAGAGTGGTTGGCATTGGTAACCAGGCACCATTCAGTTCTGGTCTCGAGGGCCATCATGTCCTAGGGCTGACTGCTTCCAAATGCCCTTGTTGTTTTGCACTCTTCTTTGCTTCTGACAATAGGAGACCATCAGGTTCATCTTAGATGGCCGCTTGAAAGCTTATAAAACCCCACTCACTACTCACCAATATAGGACGAGGTATTTTGTTGTGCCAATTGAGTCTGATGTCCCCCGATACTAAGGTCCTGAGTCAGTAGATCCATTGGATCTCTCTCCCACAGTGTCTGGCTGTCTGTGAGGGATTACTCTATGTCTGTCTTCTGTTGTTTCTGTAAGGATCATGGCATTTTGTATCACTGGTGTCTGTGCAAGATTAGCCTGTGCTGAGTGTATCCTTGGTCTAGAGTATACTGTTGTTTACTAACTCCCATCTGATCTTCTCAGATGTTTATGTGTTTATCTGTAGCCTGGTGTTTGGTGTTAATGGTAACACATCACTTTCATGGAAGGACAGGACAACTAGAAAAACCTCACCAATGATCCAGAAGACACAACAACAACACTATCAACCAACTTGACTCCACCCAACCAAAGCACAATACACATTCTTCTGCAGTGCACAAGGATCATTCTCCAGAATAGACCATGCATTAGGCCACAAAATAAGCCTCATAAATTTAACATAAAATAAAAAAAACTACAAATCTTCTCAGATAATAATGCTTATAGCATTATAATCTTATAAATTAGAAACCAATAATAGGGAAACAAAATAAAAAATGTGGAAATTGAATGATACACTTCTCAAAAACTACTTGGTAACTGAAAAAATAAAGTGTGAAATAAAAAATTTCCTAGAAACAAATGAGAATGAAAATACAACCTGTCAAACCTTTGGAAAACTAAAAAAGCAGTGATCAGAAGGCAATTTACAGCCATAAATGCACACATCAGAAAAAGAAGAAAGAATTAAAATAAACAGTTTAGCTCAACAACTCCAACAATCAGAAAAAGGTCAATAAAATAAACCTACAATATCTAGAAGAAGCTTAATGATAAAGATCAGAACAGAAATGAATCAAGCCAAAACAAACAAACAAACAAAATAGTAGAGGATATCAACAAGACAAGAAGTTTGTTGTTCAAAAACATTAACAAAATTGACAAATCACTGGCAAATTTAACAAAGGAAAAAAAAGAGAAGGTGGAAATAACATGAATAATAAATTAAAAGGGTGACACCACAACATAGCCAACTGAAATAAAGAAGACAAGAGTAGAATATTATAAAGAACTGTACTCCAACAAATTCAAGAACATAGAAAAGATGGACAAATTTCTAGAAACACAAGACCTACCTAAACTAACACAGAGATAGAATAGTTGAACAGATCCATAAAAAAAGAAGAAATTCAGCAGGTCATAACCCCACACACACACCAAAAAAAAAAAAAAA
>NW_006922695.1:203584-204614 GCF_000298275.1 Orycteropus afer afer | reverse complement strand
GGAGTTGTTGCATTGTGGTAAACTGTGGTCAATGACATGAGACAAAGTATATGTGAACTACTGTATGGAAAGTGAATTTGCTCTGTAAATCTTCAGCCAAATCACAATAAAAAAAAGAAATTCTAGCCAACAGAATCCAACAATGTATCAAATAATAATAATAATACATCATCACTAAGTAGGATTCATACCAGGTATGCAAGTATGGTTCAGAAAAACAATCAATGTAATCCACCACATAAACAAAACAAAAGACAATAACCATATGATCATATCAATTGATACAGAAAAGGCATTTGACAAAATCCAACATCCATTCTTATTCAAATCTCTCAGCAAAATAGGAATGGAAAGGAAAATTCTCTGCATAATAAAGGGCATACACATAAAACCAACAACAAAGATTATTGTCAATGGAGAAAGACCCAAAGCATTACTTTTGTGAATGGGAACAAGACCAGGATGTCCTCTATCATTACTTCTATTTAACGATGTATTGGAAGTCCTAGCAGGGCAATCAGTCAAGAAAGAGAAACAAAAGGCATCCAAATTGGCAAAGAAGAAGTAAAGCTATCCATTCACAGATAACACAATCCTATATATAGAAAACCCAAGAGACTCAGCACAAAAACTACTAGAACTAATAGGAAGTTTCAACAAAGTGGCAGGATACAATGCCAACAAACAACAATCAGTTGGATTCCTCTACATCAACAAAGAGACCTCTGAACAGGAAGTATGGAAAAGAATATCATTTACAATAGCTACCAAAAAGATAAAATAATTAGGAATAAATCTTACCAGGGACACAAAAGACCTATACAAAGAATACTACAAAATACTACTATAAGAATCTACAAGAGATCTACATAAATTCAAGAACATACCATGATCATGAATTGTTATGTTGTTGTTATGTGCTGTCGAGTTGGACCCAACTCATAGCAACCCCTCCTTGGGTTTCTGAGACAGTATCACCACGGAAGTAGATTGCCCCATCTTCCTTCCGAGGAGTGGCTGGTGGGTTTGA
>NW_006922695.1:201038-201748 GCF_000298275.1 Orycteropus afer afer | reverse complement strand
TTTACATGTACATTTAATTTCACTCCCCATTTACCATGCCTGGCCCTAACCCAGTCTCCTCCCCTTCCTGCCCAGTAACCCATGCCACTCATACTTATGCACTCTTGTGTGTTCTGCATCACCTCTGTGTGAATGTTGCCCCTCTGGTGCCTCATGGTCTACTGCTCCAAAGGTGTATTTCCATAGAGTAAGTGGGTGTTTCCCCCTGGGTTGAGTGGTCTGCATGTACATTTTGTTAACTATTGGGCTGAGAGACAGCCCCTGGGAATGAGTTTTACTCCAGGTGCAGAATGTATTCCAGGGCCATAGTACTGGGGTTCTCACCAGAGTCCATCTGACTCCATCTGACAAGTAATTCTGGTCATTATTGAGTTTTTGGATTTTGTTCTGCGTTTTTCCTCCCACTCTGTCCAGGATCTTCAGATTTGATCCTTTTCAGAGTGATTGGCATTGGTAGCTGGGCACCATCTAGTTCTTCTGGTCTTGAGGGCCATTGTGTACTAGGGCTGATTGCTTCCAAATGCCCTCCCCCTTTTTTTGCACTCTTCTTCGCTTCCAATGCTAGGAGACCATTAGGTGCATCTTAGATGGCTGCTTGAAAGCTTTTAAGACACCACTCACCAATGTAGAATGATGAACAAGGGTTTTATTTATTTTGTTGTGCCAATTGAGTCTGGTGTCCCCCAGTACTATGGTCCTGAGATGGTAGA
>NW_006922695.1:192175-199678 GCF_000298275.1 Orycteropus afer afer | reverse complement strand
GATATACAGGTGGCCAACAAACACATGAAGAAATGCTCATGATCACTAGCTGTGGTAGTTAAGTTTGTGTGTCAACTTGGCTGGGCCTGGTTGAATGGCTGGGCAGCTGGATGTGGTTTTCTCCATGCTGAGATTGGTAATTAACTCCATGGTGGAATCTATTGGAGCAGCTGATTAGCTGCTTTAGGGATGTGGTCTGCTTCCCATATATAAGAAGCAGCTTTGGTGATAGTCTCTAGCTTTTTGGCACGTTTGAATCCTGCATGTAGCCAAGTCATTGTTCAGCAGCCTGGCATGTGCTGGCAATCTTGGGACTTTTTCTGGACCTGACTTAGTGGCCTGACATGTTGTTTGGTGATATTGGGACTGTGCCTTTTCACTTGTCGACCTTGGGTTTTTCAGCCTCAGCAGTGAGGAACTGCCTGAGTGAAGAAAAGCCTCTAGCTTCAGTAGGCCAGGAGCAAGAGGCAGAGCTGAAGCCTAAAGTTGAGGGACTTTCACCCAGTCCCTAGAGCCTGGCACTTTGAACTTGGACATCTAGCCTCCCAAAATGTAAGAGAATAAACTGTTTGTTCAAACTATCCCATTTGTGGTATTTTCTGTTGGAGTGCCACTAGTTAACCAAAAACACTAGATAATAGAGAGATGCAAATCAAAACATCAATGAGATATCATCTCACCCCAGCAATAATAGAAAAGTTCAACCAGACAGAAAATAACAAGTGCTGGCATGGGTGTGGAGAGATTGGAAGTCTTACATACTGCTGTGGGACTGCAAAATAGTACAAACATTGTGGAAAATGGTATGGTGTTTCCTTGAAAAACTGAAAATAGAAACACCATTTGATCCAGCAATTCCATTTCTAGGAATATTCCCTAAAGAGGTGAGAGACAGGATAGACGTATGTACACTTATGTTCATTGCAGCACAATTCACTATAGCATAAACATAGAAACAACCGAAATGCTTGTCAACAGATGAATGGATAACCAAACTATGGTACATTCACACAATGGAATAATATGCAATGTTAAAGAATGGCGAAGAATACATGAATCATCTCACAGCATGGATGAATTTGGAGAACATTATGCTAAGTGAAATAAGTCAATCACAGAAGAACAAATATTGTATAAGTCTATTATTGTCAAAAGTCAAGGAAAGGTTCACTGAGAGAAGGAAACTTACTTTATTAGTTACCAGGAATGGGAGGGAAGGGGAGGGAAAATTTCAGACTAGTTTGGGGTCACATGTTGATTTGGGTGAGGGAAGGGAGCGTATGGGAAATGTCTGTGACCAGCATGGTGACAACAGGGAAAGGGAGGACACAGAATGTGCACAAAAGATATAGACAACAGAGGCAAATATTAGTACATGCACAATACTGCATAACCAGTGGTGCCATGCCCTAGGCAATGGGTAAATGCATAGACAGGTGAGAAGATCAGGTTGGGGTAGGTGAAGAGGAATATACCCAAGACCAAGGATAGATCTGGCTGAAGATAATCTTACATGTGTAATTCTGCTACAAAATTATCCACATACATTACAGAAATAACAGAGGACAGGGTTGGAGCAGCTTCTCAGAGACAACCAAACACCTTGAGAGAAAGAATCACTGGGCCTGTAAGCTCAGGACCATAATCTTGGGAGACATCATGATCAATTGCCTCAACATAGTACATAAAAGAAGCTCTGGTGGTGCAGTACCTAAGGCATTTGACTGTTAATGCGAAGGCTGGCAGCTCAAACCCACCAGCCAGCCGCTCCTCAGAAGGAAGATTGGGCAATCTACTTCTGTAGTGATACTGCCTCGGAAACCCAAGGAGGGGTCACTATGAGTCAAATCGACTCAACAGCAGTGAACTTGATTTATTTTTTTGAGTACATAAAAATCTTGTTCTACATCCTACTTTGTTGAGTAGGGACTGGGGTCTTAAAAGCTTTTAAGTAACCATCTAAGATGCAACTATTGGTCTCCTCTTGTTAAAGCAAAAAAAAAAAAAGAGTGAAGAAAATCAAAGTATCATTTGGAAACAATTAATCCAAAGATAGGATGGACCACGAGGACCTCAGCCTTCATGACCCTGAGACCAGAACTAGATGGTGCCTAGTTACCAATGCCAATCAGTGGGAACTGGATCAAAATTGGAGATCCTGGTTAGAGCAGGAGAAAAAAATGTGGAATAAAATTCAAAGACTAAAAAATGACCAGAATTACTGGTCAGATAGAGATTGTTGGAACCCCTGAGACTACAGCCCCGGGTTATCTTTCAGGCCTAGAAATAGCCTTACTTCTGTGGATTGGTTTTCAGCCCAACAGTAGAAAGACCTACATGCAGAACACTTATCCCAGGCAGATGCACCCACCTATCATAGGGAGATGCTCTCTTAGATTAATGAACCATGAGACATCAGAGGGGTAGCATTCACATAGAGGGAAAGCCAGCCAGACAGGAATGCATAGATAAAAAGGGTACAGGGAGGGGAGGAGAGTTTTTTTGGTTGGGAATTGTAATTGGGGCTGGAAATCGAATGTGTATGAACTGTTGAATTTAAGACAAATCTGCTTTGTAAATTTGCACCCAAAGTGCACACACACTCTCTCTCTCACACACACACACAAGAATAGTGACCCTCTACTGACCCTCTCAATTCTAACAGTAAAGGATTATCCCTCTGTCTTCAGAATTTCTTGAACTTTCGTTTTGTTGCCCCCTAACCCTTGGGAATTTCTGAGAGAGATGACAGTGTAGAAGACCCAAGCTGGTGGTTTCTTTGATTCTTACCTTCCTTCCTGAATTGCTGGGAAGGAACCACAGAGTTTGAAATAAGCTCCAGTTCAGAGCATCCCACCTATCCCCCATACTTAGAGTAGGCAGAGTGAGAAAGAGAGAGAACCAAACCCACTGTCATTGGGTTGATTCTGAGTCATGGCGACCCCCATTGGGTTCCCAACCTGGTAAATCTTTATTGAAGTAGATTGCCCCATCTCCCTTCCATGGAGCAGCTGGTGGGTTTGAATTGCCAACCTTCTGGTTATCAGTTAAATGCCTGAGGCACTGTGCCATGAGAGCTCCTTAAGATAGAAAAGAGAAGAAGAAAAAATTCCAGAGCAGCTATAGATCTTTTTATGGTTGAGGGAGTCTTTGGGGCATGGGGAAGTGGGATCTGGGCTCCCAGAGATTTTAGAGACTTTGAAAAATCTGAAAAGTAATGTGGCAGCATCTTGTGTGCCCTCAACATTCATGCAAATTATGTTACCATAAAAAGTACTAGGGGTGGTCTGGAGGCCATTGGGATAAGATAACATGGATTTCCCCCCACCCCCCACCCCCACACACTTTTGGCAGAAAATGCAGCTTTACTTGTGAGTGTCAAGAGTGTGGCTGATAAGGTCAGTGGGCTGAGTAGGAAAATATATACTCTGAGCTCTGGGAGGTAACTAAGGTGTGGAATGGAGTAGTTCCCTGAATTTTGAGTGGTTTAAATAAAATCACCCTGAGTCTTGAGGTGTTTTCTGTGGTCAGTGGCCAGTGAAGGAAAGGAAAGATCTGGGACCCACATGGAGTAGGTCCAGATAAGACACAAGAGAGGTGGGGCTACGGTGACCCTATGGGGATTATGGGACTAGTCCCTTTGACACCAGGAGGATATATGTAAGAAAGTGGAGAGAAGGAAACTATAGCATATGAAATTTGAAAAGTGTATTAGAGGGCCTGGGGAAAAAGACAAATTTGGGAAGAACAGAATATTTCAGTGCTTTGATTTAAAGGACACCACAAACAAATATATTTGTATTTTAAAAGAAGAGCATGGAGAAGGAAAAATTCATACTAAGGCATTGTGAATGGTGACTATTCAGTTACCAATGAGGAAAGTAATGCAGGCTTGAGAGAAGCAGCGTAGATGTCAACATAGTCTGTTGATACATGAAGGCTGCCTGGCATGGTCTACCACAGAAACTGGTGTATAATATCTGTGCAGAACATAATGAGTCTCCTCCAGCCCACTTGGCCCAGCTTTATGGGGATGTTCTGTGAGATGAGCAGAGAATGACATATTTCAAGGAGGATTTTGAGAGTTGAAGTCCTTGTAGATTGTTTGGCTGGAAGACAGAAGGCCTACAATCTGAACTAGTTCCTTAATGTGGGTGGGGAGTGTACCAACACTTGGCTCAAACAGCAGAGTTTTCAATTTGAAATGTCACTTGGTCCAGGCAAGGTTAACATATGTTATCAATAAATGCAAGTAAAGATCTAACCAATATGAGCCTAAAAGTCATCAGGCAATGGATCATATGAAAACCAGGCAACTAATCTAAAGAAAATAGCATCTACTTCTCTCTCCTTTCTAGGGCACTTCTGTATGTTGTATTCATTTTGGAATGGAAGGGTAGAAGTTTCTGTATTTGATATAAACTCTGAAATTTAATTAATATGAAATCTGATTCAAATGACTTCATCTCTCTGAGCTGCAGTTTCTTCATCTTCACAAAAGGTAGAGTGATGGTACCTACCTTGCAGAGTTGCAAGGATGAAGGCATGCGATAATGCACATAAAACACATAATAAAGTGCTCAAAAAACTCTGAGAGAGAGAGAGAAACCCTATTTACCAGAAGCACACCTTAGCTAAAACCAAGTCCTCCCTCTTTGACATCAACATAGTCATCTGCTTTCATTCAAAACCTTAAACTTCAAGTGGAAAAAAAAAAGGAAAAGAAAGTAACAACTCCAGAGCATCTAGTATGCATCAGATATCTTGCTTAGCATATTTATCCATGATTATCTCGTTCAGTCTTCACAACTATTCCACAAGGTAAATAGCAGTCATTATACAGTAAGAAATCTAAAGCTCATGAGGGAGAAATAAGTTGTCCAAGGTTACAGAACTAGTTTAAGTCTGTCTGACTACAGTCTTGTTATGCTACCTTAATGGACAAGATGAAACTTGCTCCTGGGTCCTTACATTCTTCAAGTTCCTCCTCAACACTCCTAAGTTACTATGGACACAGTACAGTTTTCTTCCAGAGGAGAATCAGATGCAGGGGACAATTAACAATTAACTCATTTCCCAGGAGCAGAGACCAGTTCCCAAAGGTAGCTTACCTTTGTGAAAGGTAAAGTTCATTGGTTAGTACCGAAAATAGAGCTACAAAAGGTGTAAGAGATTGTACTGAATCTGTATGAATCTTAACATACGGTCTCAAGTTGCATTTTACAACTACTCCCCCAATTGTAACTTGCTTACTTTGTCTGATAGAACCACAAACTGTTAGAGCTGTTGTTGTTGTTATGTGCCATCGAGTAGGACCCGACTCATAGTGACCCCTCCTTGGGTTTCCGAGGCAGTATCGCTATGGAAGTAGATTGTCCCATCTTCCTTCCGAGGAGTGGCTGGTGGGTTTGAACCACCAGCCTTCGCTCCCTTATGAGTCATCCAATCTAATTCCCTCACTGAAGAGATGGGGGGCAATCTGAAGT
This sequence comes from Orycteropus afer afer, assembly GCF_000298275.1. Classification (NCBI taxonomy): domain Eukaryota; kingdom Metazoa; phylum Chordata; class Mammalia; order Tubulidentata; family Orycteropodidae; genus Orycteropus; species Orycteropus afer. The sequence goes on along the minus strand of NW_006922695.1, from coordinate 194,192 downwards.
CCAGCAGTAGATAGGAGTGGATCACTGAATTGTTTTGATTCTGGATAGAAGGATATGAGGCTACTTACAGAGTACACAGTCAACCTCTGTGGTAAGATTTTCAAGATACAAAAAAAAAAAAAAAACCCCATTTTTCTTCTTGGCCTTTTGGAAACTTTATTAGAAAGTTTCTACAAAAATATCTTTAAAAAAAAAAAACCCTCATTGCTGTTGAGTCGGATCTGACTCATAGAGACTCCTCCTTGGGTTTCTGAGGCAGTGGTATCACTACGGAAGCAGATTGCCCAGTCCTCCTTCTGAGGAGTGACTGGTGGGTTTGAACCACCAGCCTCTGGTTAGCAATCAAATGCCTTAGGCACTATTTTCAAGATACCTCTCCCAAATACTCTATCTTCTATATGATGTAAAAATCTCCACTTCCCTGGTCACAAAATCTGACAGTCTACCAATTTCAGCATCATTGTAAAGGATGGGAGTCACATTTCTTTGTGAGGATGAAAACAGACATCCTGTCAATATAGCCTAATTAGGTTGCTTTCCAGACTGTCCTTGGAGTCAGAGCTTTTAAACACAAGACTGCCACTATTAGGAGGGTTGAAAGAACAGAGAGTTTTGGAAACTGCAGTTTGAGGAGGTACTAGCACTATATAGCGTGCAGTTTAGAGGGCAGGAGCTCCCAGAGTTGGAAGAGGGTAAGAAAAGAAAGGTAGAAGGTTGCCATTTGTACTTTTGCTAAAGGCCCATCCTGAATTAAGGTTGCAATGTCTGTGGCCAATTATGTCTTCAAAAAAAAAAATACCTAGCTCCCCAAAGTCCATGTACTTCAAGATTTGGCATATTCAGAAACACCTTGATGTGGTAACCATTTTGTACTTTCTTCTTCTTTGTTGAGTGACACTGAGGGTCTAGATAGAACCCCCAGCACAGAAGAAGCTTTGCTTACTCCTTTCCTTCACCCTGCTAGGGAACCACTAGGAAAGAAGAGCCAAACCTACTAGAATGTGCAGGGGTGCCTGGGAGGGGGCAAGAGGAGAGAAACCAGAGTAACCAGGGATTTGATTAGTAAAACCTGAATATTATTTCCTTTACAGTTCATAAGTCATGCCACCAGTTTTCAAATGGGTGGTAGCTAAGAGATGGGGATATTGAGCTCAATAATTCTCAACTTAAAAATATAAAAGCCAGTGTCATTGAGTCAATTTCAACTCATAGTGACCCTGTAGGACAGAGTAGAAGAACTATCCTGTCCCATAGGGTTTCCAAGGCTGTAAATCTATGGAAGAAGATTGCCTGATATTTCTCCTGTGGAGTGTCTGGTGGGTTTGGACCACTGACCTTTTACTAACAGCTTTAACCACTATGCCACCAAAGCTCCTTCAATAATTCTCAAGAGACCCCAACATGAAGTGAGAGGCAGTGCGGGTCCAGCACTGGCTTCAGGGCCAGGATACCTGGGTCCTGATTATGCACCTACCACTGACTCACTCTGCATATCCTTAGACAAGGCTCAGACTTTTCATCCATGGAATGGGGACACTAGCCACTGCTGTAGCTGTTTCTGAGTATGTGTATAAGTAATTTTTGTAGGCAGAAGCATAATCGAATGGGATAGTGGTAATGAGAACAATAGAGTACTGGTGAGCAGGGACACTGGGAGAGTCAAATCAGATAACCTAAGTAAAAACACATGGTAAATGTTCAATATATCTGCTGACAACGTTGAATGTTACTTGAACCTTGTGATCCTGGAAAAGAGTGATGGTTCCAAAACAGTTCAAGACAGTACTGTAGTAGCGCCTGATTGATGCAGATGAAGGAGCAGTGTTTTTTTTTTGGTTGTTTCCTGGACAAATAGCTTACTTTAAATAATCCTCCCCCATATAACTTAGATAAGATTGCAATATTCTTACTTTTTTACAAATCCAGACACAACCCCTCCAAATTTCCGTTCATTGCCTCACAAGTGAGTCAGTGAACTGATTCTCAAAAACCAAATGCTCATTAACCAAATTTTGAT
>NW_006922695.1:189053-192075 GCF_000298275.1 Orycteropus afer afer | reverse complement strand
TTTTTTTTGGTTGTTTCCTGGACAAAAAGCTTACTATAAATAATCCTCCCCCATATAACTTAGATAAGAATGCAATATGCTCCCTTTGTTACAAGACCAGACACAACCCCTCCAAATTTCCGTTCATTGCCTCACAAGTGAGTCAGTGAACTGATTCTCAAAAACCAAATGCTCATTAACCAAATTTTGATTAAGCCTCTCTCCTTTCTCCCAAGTCACTGAACTTTGGCTCACCCTTAGCCTGACCCATCATACAATCTCTCCTCAAGGGTCCTTCCTGGAGGATTTGCTGGCTTCAGCATAATAAAACATTCTATGATTTACTGTCTGATAATGTCACCATTTCAACCCATTTCCCCACAGCTGGTTCTTTCTAGCCATTTTTACTTTAAAAAAATCCAACTTACTGACTTCGAGTTAATTCGACTCATAGTGACCACTCCTTGGGTTTCTGAGGTGGTATCTCTACGGATGTAGATTGCCCAATCTTCCTTCTGAGGAGTGATGATTGGTGGGTTTGAACTGCCAGTCTTCTGGTTAGCAGTCAAATGCCTTAGGCATTCATTCTGTTTCTGTCTAATACACCTGCACAGAAGCAGGAGAAATTTCTTATTTCCATTTGACAAATGAAAGAAACCAGAAAATAAAGTGTTTAAATGACTTCTCAAAAGTTACATATCTTGAAAAGTACAAGAGACAAGACATCAAAATTAGGCCTTTTGACTAAGTCCAATATTCTTTTTGCTCATGTGTCATGCCTAAGGCATTAGACTGCTAAGCAGGAAGTTGGCAGTTCAAACTCCATGGAAGGAAGACTGGGCAAATCTACTTCTGTAAAAATTTACTGCCTTGGAAACACAATGAGGTGGCTATGAGTTGGAATCGACTGAATGGCAGTGAGTCTGTTTTCTTTTCTATCATGTGAGAATAATGATAATAACAATTAATTAATTAATTAATAAGCTTTGCAAGTCAGTTTACATATGGGAAAGCACTTTGCAAAGTACTAACTCTTGTACAAATCTAAAGAATTCTTACCATTTTCTTCTTTCTCTCTCAACTTGTATTTTACCAATTCTTACTAAGATGTTAGCTAAAGACAGTCTGAGTTACACCTTAATGTGACAGATACTTTTAATAACTAATGAAAGCATTTTAATAAATAACACAGTAAGTGCACAATGACTTTTTTCAAAAGAGTACAATATTTTATTGTTCAATTTACATGATGTTCAAGAATATGCAAAACTAATCCATGGTGATAGAAATCATAACCCATATGCCTACGAGGAAGAACAGTTAATACTATTATTATTCAAACTTATACAACAAACACAAAAGCCAAAGATGAAAAAAATTGAAGATTGTTACCAACTTCTATAGTTTGAAATTGACCAAAATATGGCACCAAGATGTATTGATAATTACTGTGATTGCAATGCAAAAGTTGGAAACAAAGAAGCAGCATGTATAGTTAGAAATGATGCCAGAGATCACATGATAAAATTTTGCAAGACCAATGACTTATTCATTGCAAATTATTTTCTTCAGTAATAAAAATGGTGGCTATACACATAGACCTCACCACATGGAATATAGAGGAATTAAATTGACTACATCCATGGAAAAAGGTGATGGAGAAGACCAATATCACTAGTCAAAACAAGGCCAGGAGCTGACTATGGAACAGACCATCAATTGCTCATATGCAAGCTCAAGTTGAGGCTGAAGAAAATTAGAACAAGTCCATGAGAGCCAAAATACGATCTTGAGTATGGGATACTACCTGCATTTAGAGACCATCTGAAGAATAAATTTGAGAGTTCTGGCAAGATGATGGAATAGGCAGACAAGCTTCACAGACCCTCTGCAACAAAGCAATGAGAAAGCAATTGAAAACAATAGAGAAGACTGTCATGGAAACCTGAGCTTTGTAGGCAAAGATAATGAAGTGGATTAAATACCAGAGAGTAGAATAAAATGAATGAAACAGTGAGTAAGGAGACAAACAGAGCTGTGGACTGCCAGCTGTTCCAAGGGCACAGCCACTTTGAATATATCCCAACAGTAAACTAAGAATTTGATCTGATCGCTAAAGACTGCATGGGCAAGGACTGCATTGGTGCTTGACAACCAGAAAGGAAAACTACATCTGTGGCAAGAGATGATGGAAATGCTCAGTACTTCAGCCAAAACCAGGCCAGAAGCTGATTATGGAACATAACATCAACTGCTCATACACAAGTTCAACTGGAAGTTAAAGACAATTAAAACAAGTCCAAGAGAGCCAAAATATGATCTAGAATACATTCCTCCTGGATTTAGAGACCATCTAAAGAATAGATTTGATGCATTGAACACCACTGACTGGAAACCAGATGACTTGTGGGATAGCATCATCCATGAAGAAAGGAAGAGGTCACTAAAAAGACAACAAAAGAAGAGAAGATCAAAATGGATGACAGAAGAGACTGTGAAACTTGCCCTTGAGCAGAGAGTAGCTAAAGCAAATGGAAGAAATGGCAAGATAAAAGAATTGAACTGAAGATTTCAAAAAGCACCTCGAGAAGACAAAATCAATTACTATAATCAAATGTGCAAAGACCTGGAGTTAGAAAACCAAAAGGGAAGAACACGTTTGGCATTTCTCAAGCTGAAAGAATTGAGGAAATATTGAAGCCTCGAGTTGCAATATTGAAAGATTCTAAGGGCAAAACATTGAAAAAGATGCAGGGAACATCAAAAGAAGATGGAAGGAATACACAGGGTCACTGTACCAAAAAGAACTGGTCAATTTTCATCCATTTCAGGAGGTGGCATATGATCTAGAACCAATGGTACTGAAGGAGGAAGTTGAAGCTACAAGGAAAGAATTGGCAAATAACAAGGCTCCGGGAATTGGCGGAATACCAATTGAGATATTTCAACAAACAGATGCCACACTGAAGGAACTCACTCAGTTATGCCAAAAGATCAGGAAGACAGCTACCTGGCCAACTGACTGGAAGAGATCCATATTTGT
>NW_006922695.1:184942-186254 GCF_000298275.1 Orycteropus afer afer | reverse complement strand
TTTGAAAATTTTTCTTATGTATTATATTTCTTTTTGGAGAAAGATTTTTCCTGTTTGCTTATGCAGTTTGAGTTTTTTGTTCTATCGTCTTTTGTGTGTGTGTGTGTGTGTGTGTGTGGTGGTTTTTATTTTTATTTTTTTGTCTGAGTGGAAAACAACTGTGCCAACACAACCTAACCATACCTGAAACTCCTGCCATTAACCTATTGAGCAAGGGCCACCATTTGCTTTTGCACCAGCTGACCAAAGCTAGATGGTGGCCCTAAACACCTCAACTCACCCTCACCTACTCTTTATGAACAGCCAACAGGGAACTGTGCAAACACTATCATTCTCTTTCACACATTAAACATAAATATAACACTACCATAGTGTCTTGGAAACAACAGAACATAACAGTCCACAAAGAAGCAAGATAAAGTAGTAGAAGCAAAAGACCAGGATACAAACCCGGAAAACATCCCTGAGGAAGAAGCACCATTGGAATGCCCTGATAGGAATTCAAAAGAATTATATTTGGGTACCTTCAAAGGACTGAGTGACAAATCAAGGAAAGCACTGACAAGATCAAGAAAAACAGTGACAAAATCAAGGAATACATAGACAAAACTCTAGGAAAATTTAGGAAAACAGTACAAGAACAAATTGACAAAATAAACAAAAATTAGAAATGATAAAAAACAACAAATAGAAATCCAGAGAATTAATACTATGATTTTTGAAATAGATAACACATTGAAGGGGCAAAGGAGTAGGATCGAATCAATGGAAGACAGAATTAATGAGACTGAAGAAAATACCTCAATACTAGTTTGTTAAGGGATAAATCAGAAAAAAAGATCAAAACAAAATGTAGATACAATCAAGAGGAATAATCTCTGTATAACTGGAATTCCAGAACAAGAAGAGATGAATAAAATGACAGAGAAAACTGTTGAAGATTTGTTGGAAGAAAATTTTTCTGATATGATAAAAGAAAAGAACAGATCCATTCAAGGAGTTCAATGAGCCCTAAACAAAATAGACCCCACAAGAAAATCTCCAAGACATATCATAACCAAGCTCACCCATACCAAAAACAAAGAAAGAATCTTGGAAGCAGGAGGGGAAAAAAAAGAAAAGTTACCTATAAAAGGGCAACAAATAAGACTAAGCTCTGGTTTCTCACCACAAACCATGCAGGCAAGAAGGAATGGTATAAAACACTGAAAGAAAAAAAAAATCTCCAACCAATAATTATATACACAGCAAAATTGTCCCTCAAATATGAGAGTGAAATTAGGAGATTGCCAGATAAGGAGAAATTAAGGGA
>NW_006922695.1:182864-184601 GCF_000298275.1 Orycteropus afer afer | reverse complement strand
AAGTGTTATGATTACACAAATCATAAAAAAAATGAGCTCAGCAGAGAAAATTGTATGGAACAGAGAAATCAGCAACATCGTTAAAGAACACATAACAAAATGGTATCAATAAATCCATACTTGTCAAAATTACACTGAATGCCAATGGATTAAATGAATCACTCAATTGATGGAGAGTTGCAGGATAAGAAAACATGACACATCAACATGCTGTATACAAGAGTGTCATCTTAGAGACAAAGCCAAAGATAAAATAAAAATTAAAGGTTGGAAAAAGATATATCAAACAAATGGCAACCAAAAAAAGGGCAGGAGTGGCAATATTAATTTCTGACAAAATAGACTTTAAGACAAAAACAACCATAAGACACAAGGAAATACATTACATAATGATTAAGAGATCAATTGAACAAGAGGACATAACCATAATAAAAATCTATGGTCCCCATTAAAAAGCCCAAAAATACATAAATCAGACTTTAATAGAATTGAAAAGACAAATAGATGACTCCACAGTGACAGTAGGAAGTTTTAACATACCACTTTTAATAAAAGAACAACTCGACAGAAACTCAACAAAAATACAGAAGAACTAAACAATGTGATCACCCAACTTGACCTTATAAGCATCTACAGAACACTCCACCCAACAACAGTAAAATACAAATTGTTTTCCAGCACACGTAGAACATTCTCCAGGACACACCATATGTTAACCACAAAGCAAGCATCAAGAAATTTAAAAAACATTGAAATGCTGCAAAGCATCTTCTCAGATCACAATGCTATAAAACTAGAAATCAACACTAGGGAGACCAATGATCAAAGAAAAAGCACATGGAAACTGAATAACACCCTCTTTAATGATGACTGAGGAGCTCTGGTAGCATAGTGCCTAGGGCACTTGACTGCTAACCAGAAGGCTGGCGGTTCAAACCCACCAGCTACTCCTCGGAAGGAAGGTTAGGCAATCCTACTTCTGTAGTGATACTGCCTCGGAAACCCAAGGAGGGGTCGCTATGAGTCAGGGCCGACTCAACGGCGTATAACAACAACAACAACAACGATGATGACTGGGTAATAGGAGAAATTTAAAAAAATGAAATTAAAAAAATCAACAGATGAGTGGATAACCAAACTATGGTACATTCATACAATGGAATACTATGCAACATTAAAGAATAACAAAGAATACACAAATCATTTCACAACGTGAATGAATTTAGAGGATATTATGCTGAGTGAAATAAGTCAATCATAGGAGGATAAATATTTTATGAGTCCATTATTGTAAAAAGACAAGGGAAAGATTTGCTCAGGGAAGGAAATTCACTTTGTTTGTTATTGGGGATTGGAGGAAAGGAGAAGGAAAATTTCAGAAGAGATTAGATGGGGGTCCCATATTGATTTGGGTGAAGGGAGGGGCAGTATGGTACTTTTAAAAGAAAAAAAATCCTTGACTCAAATGAGAATGAAAACTCAACATACCAAAATCTTTGGGGGCACAACAAGAGCAGTGATCAGGGGGCAATTTATAGCAATAGATGCATACTTTGAAAAAGAAGAAAGTGCTAAAATCAACATTTTTACCCAACATTTCTAACAATTGTTGTTGTTGTTGTCGTGTGCCGTTGAGTCTGCCCCGACTCATAGTGACCCTTCCTTGGGTTTCCAAGGCAGTATCACTACGGAAGTAGGATTGCCCAACCTTCCTTCCGAGGAGTGGCTGGTGGGTTT
>NW_006922695.1:179600-182764 GCF_000298275.1 Orycteropus afer afer | reverse complement strand
AAAAAAAAAAAAAAAGCAACAAAAACAGCCTACAGCCACCAGAAGAAAGGAAATAATAAAGATTCAAGGAGAAATAAATGGAACAGAAAATAGAAAGACAATAGAAAAAATCAACTAGAAGTTGGTTCTTTGCAAAGATTAATAAAATCAGCAAACCATTGGCAAAGATAACAAAGGAAAAGAGCAAGAAGATGCACATAACATGAAAAAGAAATGCAAATGGATAATGTCACAACAGATCTAACAAAAATAAAAAGAACAATATCAGAATAATATGAAGAACTGTACTTCAACAAATTTGAAAGACTAGAAGAAATGGACAAATTTCTAGAAACACACTACTTTCTTAAACTAACACAGAGTGAGGTAGAAAATCTAAACAAATGCATTACAAAACAAGAAACTGAAAGGGTCATAATAAAAAATTACCAACATAAAAAATTCTGGGCCCAGATGGTTTCACTGAAGAATTCTACTAATCATTCAGGGAAGAGATTACACCAATTCTATTTAAACTATCCCAGAACATAGAAAAGTATGAAATCTTCCTTAATTCATTTTATGAAGCAAGCAGAAACTTGATACCAAAACTAGTCAAAGATACTACTAGAAAGGAAAACTTCAGACCAATATCCCCCAAGAATATATGCAAAAACCTTCAATAAAATCCTAGTCAATAGACTCCAACAACATATCAAAAAAAATAATACATCATGACAAATTGGGATTCATACCAGGTATGCAAGGATGGCTAAACATTAGAAAAACAGTCAATGTAATCCATCACATAAGTAATATAAAGGAAAAGAAACACATGATCATATCAATATATGCAGAAATATGCATTTGATAAAATACAACACTTATCCCTGATAAAAACTCTCATAAAAATAAGAATAGAAAGAACATTCCTCAACATATTGGAAGCCATATATGCAAAACCAACAGCTAACATTTTTCTCTTGACTGCTAACTGAATGCTGGCAGCTCAAACCCACCAGCCACTCCTGGGAAGGAAGGTTGGGCAATCTACTTCCATAGTGATACTGCCTTGGAAACCCAAGGAGGGGTTGCTATGAGTGAGGTCCAACTCAAGGGCACATAATAACAACATTTTTTCTGAATGGAGAGAGACTGAAACCATTCCCTTTGTGTACAGAAACAAGACAAGGACGTCCTCTATCTCTACTTCTATTCAACATTTTATTGGAAGTCTTTGCCAAGGAAATAGGGAAAGAATGGGAAATCAAAGGCATATATAAAACTATCCCTTTTTGCAGATGATATGATCCTGTATAGGATCTCTGGGAGCATAGTGGCTAAGACACTTGACTGCTAACCAGAAGGCTGGCGGTTCAAACCCACCAGCCACTCCTCAGAAGGAAGATGGGGCAATCTACTTCCATAGTGATACTGTCTCGGAAACCCAAGGAGAGGTCGCTATGAGTTGGGTCCAACTCAATGGCACATAACAACAACAACAACAACATGATCCTATATATAGAAAACCCAAGAGACTCAGGAAGAAAATTACTGGAATGTGTCAAAAGATTTAGCATAATGGCAGGATACAAGATCAACATAGAAAAAATCAATTAGATTCCCCTACAACAGCAAAGAGATGTCTGAGTAATAGCTAACCAAAAGATTAAATGCTTGGGAATAAATCTTTCCAGGAACATAAAAGACCTATACAAAGAAAACTACAAAACACTTCTTCAAGAAACTTTAAGAGATCTACTACATAAATGGAAGAACATTCTCTACTCATGGATAGAAGATTGAACATTCTGAAATGTCCATATTACCCAAAGCAATCTATAGATTTAATTCAATCCTGATCCAGATTCCATCAACATTCTTTAAAGACATGGAAAAAACAATCACTAATTTTATATGGAAAGGAAAGGGACCTTGAATAAGCAAAACTCTATTGAAGAAGAACCATGTGGGAGGTTTCACACTCAGAAACCTCAAAACAGCCTGGTCTTGGTATGAAGGCTGATACATAGACCAGTGGAACAGAATTGAGAATCTAGAAATAGATCCAACGACCTATGGTCAGTTGGTCTTTGACAAAGAGCCAAAATCCATTAAATGGGAAAGATATAGTATCTCTCACAAATGGTGCTGGCAAAACTGGATAGCCATTTGCAGAAAACTGAACCAAGATCCATATCTCACACCATACAGAAAAATGAACTCAAGATGGATCAAAGACTTAATGTGAAACCTAAAACTATAAAGTTCATCAAACATAAAATGAGGACAAATTTAGGGGCTCTAATTTATGGCATACATAGACTACAAGCATAACCCAACATGCACAAACAGCAGAAGATAAACTAGATGATTGGGACCTTCTAAAAATGAAAGTCTAATGTGCATCAAAAGACTTCTCTAAAAGAGCAAAATCAGAACCTACAGAATGGGAAAAATCATTCGTCAATGATATATCTGATAAAGAAATTATCTCTAAAATTAATGGGAAACTTTAACACCTCAACATCAAAAAGACTAAAAATCCAATTAAAAAATGGGTAGAAAATATGAACAGACACTTCACCAAAGAATACATTCAGGCAGCCAACAAACACATGAAGAAATGTTCATGATCATTATCCATGAGAGAGATGCAAATAAAAATAACAATGAGATACTTTCTCACCACAGCAATAATAACATAATACAACAAGACAGAAAATTACAAATGAGGGAGAGGATGTGAAAAGATTGGGACTCTCATACACTGCTGGTGGGACTGTAGTATGATGCAACCACTTGCTCTTGCTCTGTGGAAATCAGTATGGAAATTCCTTAAAAAGTTGGAAATAGAAATACCATTGGACCCAGCAATGCCGTTATTAGGTATATATCCTAAATAATTGAGAGGCAGGATAAGAATGCACATCCATGTATTCACAATAGCAAAGAAATGGGAACAACCTAAGAGCCCATCAATGGATAAACAAACTGTGGTACATACACAAACAGAATACTATGCAACCCTAAAGAATGCTGAATCTACAAAACATCGCATAATATGGATGAACTTGGAGGACATTATACTGAGTGAAATAAATCAGTCACAGAAGGACAAATACTGTATTAGTCCACTATTATAAAAAGTCAAGGAGAGGAGTTCTGGTAAGATGGTGGACTAG
>NW_006922695.1:159523-160916 GCF_000298275.1 Orycteropus afer afer | reverse complement strand
AAATAAAATAAAATTAAATTAAAAAAAAGGAAAGAAAGAAGTGAGACATCATACTGCACTGGGCAAATGTGCTGCAAAAGACCTCTTTAAAGTGTTAAGAAGCAAAAATGTCACTTTGAAACCTAAGGTACACTTAACCCAATCCATGGTATTTTCAGTCCCCTCATATGTTTGTGAAAGCTGGATAATGAATGAGGGAGGCTGAAGAAGAGTTGATGCTTTTGAACTACAGTATTGGAGAAGAATACTAAAGACACCATGGACTGGCAGAATAACAAACAAATCTGCCCTGGAGGAAGTGCAACAAGAATGCTTCTTAGAAGCGATATTAGCCAGATTTCATGTGTACATACTTTGGTCATGTTTTCAGAAGAGACTAGTCCCTGGATATCATTCTTGGTAAAGTAGAAGGTCCGCAGTAAAGAGAAAGACCCTCAATAAGTTTGATTGACACAGTGACTTTAACAATGAGCTCAAGCATAACAAATATTGTGAGGATGTTGCAGGAGCAAATATTGCTTTCTTTCTGTTGTACATAGGGTCACTATGTGTCAGAACCAACTCTACTGCACCTAACAACAATGACAGCATCCTGTTGGCTTCCCCCAACCCATAGATGTCTCTGACCCAATGACAACCTGAATACTAAGCTATGGTGGCCACAGACAGAGTTTCCATGTGTCAGCATGCCTCTGGGCCCAGGTGAGGATCCACGTGCCAGTAAACAAGTTGGCAACTTTTGGAAGCATGTCAGACCTGGAATACAAGCCTAATTGACAATGCACTGTAGATGAATTCTGGCTGTCCCACCTCCTCTTGCCACAGCCTAGCTGTTGGCAAAAGTGCATCCATGTTGGAGTTCAAAGCTGCCACCACAGCCTCCTCCTCCTCCCTACCATGGCCCCCAGCCCTTTATGCTTGGAAGAATGATGATTCAATAAGAATCCAAGCTCTACCTTCTATCCTCTTTACAGATCCTCGTCATGGGTTCACAGCCATATGCATCACAAGAAAGGAGGAAAGAACTTTCTCCTGATGCCTTAGAAAGGCTGCTAATATCCCAAATATCCTGAAGTAACTTTTCCTGACCTTAATGACCAGCCTGCTGATGACTGAGGGTGCTTAACAGAATCATATCCATTCTCACTTTTGAGGCTCACAGCAATCCTTTTGCCATCATTTTAACAGATGGGAAAATGAAGCATAGCATACTCAAGTAATATGTCATGGCTTATCTGGACAGGGCATGAGCTCCCTGCTACAAAAGGGTGCAAACAGTCTGGAAATCCTTATCTTGACATTGTTGTTGTTGTTGTTATGTGCTGTCGAGTCGGACCCGACTCATAGCGACCCCTCCTTGGGTTTCCAAGGCAGTATCACTATGGAAGTAGAT
>NW_006922695.1:151896-159373 GCF_000298275.1 Orycteropus afer afer | reverse complement strand
CATGGTGGGGAGAGGACAATGTCAGATCAGATAGCTTCCATTTCAACCTTCAATTCTGCAATTCTATGCCACCCACTCCTCAGAAGAAAGATTGGGCAATCTACTTCTGTAGTGATACTGCTTCAAAAACCCAAGGAGGGGTTGCTATGAGTCTTATCTGACTCAATGGCAATGAGTGAGATGTAGTAGAGAAAGATATTAAACCTAGGTCTTCTGCCCCATCATTCCAACCTTTTTGCATTACACCACTAGATATGAGATCCCTGAGAGTAGGTGTCACATCATATTCATAATTTTTATGTCTTATACTCAGCATGTCACAGAGGAGACATTTATTGTTGATTTAATTGTTGATTTAAATGAGTTTTGACTTAACAGCAATAATAAACATTTATAGATTGTTCACCATATGCCAGGCCCTGTTCTTAGCTTTTCATCTACAAACACACTTAACGCTCACACTTAAGGTAGGTACTATTATTTGCATTTTACAGATGAGAGAAGTGAGCCACAGAAAAGTAAACTAACACAGCTGGTAAGTTTGGAACAATGGTTCAAACCCAGGTAGTCTGGCTCCAGAGTCTTACCCCTAACCTTCATACTGCTACACTGCTGTCTCCATATTTAAGGCATGCACACATGTTCTCCATAACAACAGGTCACTGACCTTCCAAGAAGCACCATTTTGAGACACATACAGAAGACTTGATGGAGGAAGTTAGTATAGAAGCCACTTAGCTAACACCAGAATTGGCCCTAACAGGGCAAATGGTGCTGAGTCCTCATGGAGCTCCTGTCTATTTCTCTCCTCCTTTTCTCTGTTCCTGTATTCCAGTTGGGACCTTCTCTGGCTATTGTTTCTGCTCACCAGCTAGAAAGCCTGACCCAACCTCAGTCTAAATTTCCTTTATTCCCTGGTCAACTTCCCAGCCTGAGGCAAACAGGCCCCTGGCTCACATCCTCCAAACCAGTGGGACCACTGCCTAACTGAAGCCATAAATAATGGAAGACCCAAACTTACAGATGTGTCCATTTGGCAGAAAGCACAAGCACAATCCCAAAGCCCACAGGAATATATGATACCACCCCAAGTGTCTCACCACCTAGGAAGGATGCAGGGAGAGACACTTGCTCTTTGCTGTGACTATCATGATTTACAAACTTGTCCCTGACTAAGCAACACAGCTCCTGTCCAGGATGTGTTGTGAATATACTATTTATTCAGTCCATATATATACTCTGTGGCACAAACTATGTGGAGTACTACAAATCATTTCCTCCTTTTGTCTTCCAAAAAAATCCAGTGAGACAGGTATATTAGGCACTCATTTTACAGGTGGAAAAAAAAATGAGACATTAAGTGATTTGCCCAAGGTAACATATCTGCTAGGTAGAGGAGTGAGGATTGCTAACAAGGACTCACTGTGCTTTGAGCTATGCTCTTAATCACTACCATATTTCTGCCTTTCTAATGGTCTCAGAGCCCTTCTAGCTCTTGCATGTGAGCATTCAAAGATTAACAGGGTTATTGTCATCTTATAAGACCGTAGAGCTTCAGGTGCTGGTCTAACTTCCCTTGTCAACCCTCTCACATTAAAGACAGTGGTGCTGAGGACCAAGGAAGGACATAAATTTGCCAAAGGTCCTTAAAAGTGCTGTTCTCAGCCTAGTATGCCTCCTACTCCATTTGGCTGCCTTTCCTCACACCTCTCCCCTTCAGCAATTCAGAGACCCAGATAGAATCAAAGTGCCAGACAGTCATGAGATAGGGGGGTCTCAGTGTCTCAGCCTGCTTGCTTAAAGTGCATGCCAATTTTACATCTTTAACATTTGTGATATTATCTCATTATTCACCACCCCCTAAACAACACAATGACATTATAAAATTATACACCTTTTTATGCACCATATAATCTAGAATTGGAAATACTCATATTGGATGCTGGTTTAGAATTTCCTAAAATAAAAGGAGTGCAAAATCTGAGGGAAGATAATACCAACACATAGATAAGAATACAGATTCTTGGACTTGCAACAAAATGACAGAATAGGCAGACAAGCTACACAGATCCTCTACAACAAAGAAAAAAAGAAACCAATCGAAAAAGATACAGAAGATAATCCTGGAACACCTAGCTTTGAAGGGAAGGATAAAGAAGTTGCTTAAATACCAACTAGTAGAATAACCTGAATGAAAATTGAATAAGGAGACAAATGGAGCTATGTATTATTGGCTGTCCTGAGAGCATGGGCAATTTGTATATTTACAAGTATTACTCAAATCCAGGGTCTAACCTAAGAATAAGCTCTGCGTGTGAGGACTGCATGGACAACTGTACTGCTGGCTGGTGACTAGAAAGGAAAATAGTAAATAAGGAGACAGGCTTGTGAACTGTTGGCTGCCCTGAGGGCCCAGACATTTTGAATATTTGCAAGCAGCATTCCAATCTAGGCAGCAACCTAAGAACAGGCTCAATATGTTCAGTCGACGTGGACAGTCAGACAAGAGGCTGATGACTAGAAAGGTGCAATATCCCCTTGTTACCACTGTAAACCACACCCTCATGATGAATGGAAGTGTGGTCATCGCTTACCACCACCTACCCTCTGGACTGGCAGGAATCCCAACACAATCTGTGTGCCATCACCGAACTCAAGGTGGCCTGCCTCCGCTGCCATATGTTAGACCACAAAGCAAGCCTCAATAAATTTTAAAGCACTGAAATACTGCAAAGCATTTTTTGAGTTCAAAATGCTATAAAATTAGAAATTAAAAATAGGAATATCAAGAGAAAAAGAGCAAACACACAGAAACTGAATAACACCCTCTTTTAAACTACTGGGTAGGGATTCAAAATGGAGTCTCATCAGTAATCACCACACTATTTCCCTTTAGCATCTTAGTGCTTGAAAAACTAGGTACAGCAGTTTGAATTAGGGATTTTGCTGCTCTGAACAACTCACTGAATCAGAGTGCACCAGACTCAGAGGAGTAGAAGTGGAGGAAAGGTACAGGGAAAGAAATTAAAGAAGATCTACCTGGCGGAAAGTGGACAGGCAGCTGAGAAAGGCCATTCATTAGAGACTTACCTGGGGGAACAACTGGCAGGTGAGAACAGCCACCTGAGACCTCCCTGGGTCAAGGCAGAAGACAACCCATACCAGCATACCAGGGATCACCCCAACATACCAGCAAACACATTCAGCACCTGATTTTATCAGTAACTTGGGTCAGCTAGGTGAAAACGGGCACATGCAGCACCACTGAAACCCAAGCAGAGAGCTCATTGGTGCTCCGGAGGGTGAGCTTGCTCCCCCCTCAGTGGGTCACTGAATAGGCTTGGATCAGCTTAGTGGCACTGAGAGGTCTGCACTTGTCTTTATCACTAATATTGGGAACACAGTTTACTAGCACACACTCTCCTGACTCCAGCACAGCTGAAACCACGTGCATCTTTGGTGCTGCAGGTGGGCAGACTAACAGACAAACTCCCAAGCTGATCGTGGTCTGGATGGTTTAGGTCGGCACCACAGGGAGGCAGGGTGGAGAGAGAAGCATCTACGGCCAATCGCGGACCTGGGAAGTTGCATTGGGTCAGCTTTTTGGCACTGAGGGGCCTCAGGAGCAGGGTCTTTGCATGTGTCTGAGCATGGTGGAAAGAGATGACGACTTATCAACAGGAATATTTCCTGAAATTGAGCCGCGGGCTTGTAAATAAAATTACGATGTCATCAGTAGCAGCCCACCCAAAGCCTTGGAAACCGACCCTAGCAAAAGCAAGCTTTCCTTCTTCCGCTCCCACCTTCTCCACAAATAACTTCACTCATCCAATAGAGGAAACCATATTCAGCCAACATAAAGCCTCCTGGTTCAAACTCTAAACCCTCTTTACGACAAACAGAAACCAATATCCACATTCTACCCAGTGATTCCACCATCACAAAGAAAACTGCAGAGCAACCCAGCATGCCTAAATCAATAATTAAATAAAATAAAATACACCAGCTTCACCTTTTCAAAATATTAAACCTTGAAAGTAAGAAAAAAAAAATCAACACATAACCAACAGTTAAAAACAACCTCAAAATATCTAAGAAACAACAGGCAACCTCAAATCAAACAAAGAAACAAACAAACAAACAAACAAACAAACAAAAAAAAAAACAGGGCAAGGCATTAGAAGCAAAACCACAAACAAAGGTCTCATTAAACATGGAGGAAGAGGAAGCAATAGAATTATCTGAGAAGGAATTTACAAGATATGCTTATAGAGCTATACAAGACCCTAAGGAAACCCCAAACAGAAACAAGGAGAACGCAGACATTTCCCTGGAGGAACTCAGGAAAATCATTCAGGGACAGAATACTAAGATAAATGCACACTCAGAACTCATAAAAAAACAGCAGTTGGAAATGCAGAAGATGAGTACTGAAATGCAGAGCATGAGTACCAAAATGACAGGTTTACACAACACAGTAGAAGTACGAAAGAGTAGGTCAGAACTGGCTGAAGAACATATATCCCAAATAGAAAACAAATCCCTGGACACTAGCCTGTATGAAGAAAAACCAGAACAGAGATTAAAGAGAAATGAAGAGAACCTAAGAATTTTATGCAATGACATGAGAAGAAACAATATAAGACTCACTGGAATTCCAGAACAAGAAGAGGTGAAAAAGACCACCAAGAAAATTGTGGAAAACCTGCTAACAGAAAATTTCCCCTATTATCATGAAGGAAGAAAAGGTATTTGTCCAAGAAGCTCACAACACAAGATAGATCCCAAGAGAAAAACAGTGAGGCATATTATCATCAAACTTTCCAAAACCGAAGACAAAAAAAAAAAAAAAAATTGAGAGCTGCCTGGGAAAAAAGAAATATTACTTATAATAATCAAACAGTTAGGCTGAGCTCCGATTACTCAGCAGAAACCATGCAGGCAAGAAGGCAATGGGATGGCATATATAAAACACTGAAGGAAAAGAACTTCTAATCAAGAATCCTATATCCAGCCAAAATATCTATTGAATATGAAGGCAAAATCAAGGCATTCTCAGACAAACAGAAATTAAGGGATTTTGTGAAAAGCAGACCAACCCTACAAGAAATGCTTAAGGAAGTCCTTCCAATAGAGAACCCCCAACAGATATCAACAAAACCAGGATATATGGCATCAACACTAAAGCCAAATAAGAAACAAATACTCAAAATAAGACCATAAACATTATACATTAAAAACCAAAGAATTCAATCAGCACACAACAACAGCAACTAACCTATCAGAGGGAATAAAACTTTTAGGTAAAGACCCTCAAATAGAGAGGATAACAGGACAATGTCTTTGTAGTATGCACTGTTCTAGAAATGTAGAGACAAAAATATATTCCAAGGTAACCACAGAGAAAAGTAACAATTCTTCTAAGCAAATCCAGAAGAAAGGAAAACATATGGGTTTAATAAGCACAAAACCAAGTATAAAGAAGAAAAGGGAGAAAACCTTAGCCAAAAAATTGAACTCAGTACAGAAAAGTAAAAGCACCAAAGAAACAAGAACAACACACACAAAAAAAACAAAACAATAATAGAATGACAGCAATCAATTCATACCTATCACTAATTACACTCAATATGAATGGACTAAATGAACCTATCAAGGGAAGGAGAGTGGCAGACTGGATAAGAAAAGAAGACCCATTGATATGCTACAAGAGACCTACCTTAAACACTACGATAAAAACAAATTAAGAGTTAAGGGCTGGAAAAGAATATACCAAGCCATTGGAAACCAAAAAAGGGCAAGGGTAGGAATATTAATTTCTGATAAAATAGACATTAAGGTGAAAAACATCATAAGAGACAAGGAGGGACATTATATGATGCTGAAAGGGTCAATTGACAAAGAAGAGGTTACAATAATAAATATATATACATCCAATGAAAGTGCTCCAAAATGCATGAAGCAAATATTAAATGAATTAAAGGGAATAATGGACAACTGTACAATAGTAGTAGGAGACTTTAACACACCACTTTCAAGGAGGCACAGGTCAACTGGAAAAAAACTCAACAAGGATACAGAAGAACTTCACAGTACAATCAACCAACTGGAGCTCATAGACATATACAGAGCATTTCACCCAACAAAAACACAATTCACATTCTTTTCTAGTGCACATGGATCCTTATCCAGAATAGACCATGTGCTAGGACATAAAACAAGTCTCAATAAATTAAAAAAAAACATTGAAATACTGCAAAGCATCTTCTCGGACCACAATTGGATAAAACTATAAATTAATGATAGGAAGAGCAAGGATAAAGCACCAAACATATGGAAGCTGAACAAGTCACTGCTCAAAAACTATTGGGTTACAGAACAGATAAAAACTGAAATTAAAAAAAAAAAAATTCCTAGAAACTAATACCAAAACCTATGGGACAAAGTGAAAGTAGTACTCAGAGGACAGTTTAAAGCAATAACTGCATACTTCAAAAAAGAGGAAAGAAACAAAATCAACACTCTAACTCATCAACTCCAAAAACTAGAAATAGAACAACAAAAGAATCTTAGAGTATCTAGAAGCAAGGACACAATAAAGATCAGAGCAGAAATAAATGAAACAGAAAACAAACAAACAAACAAACAAAAACCGAGAAAATCAACAAAACAAAGAGCTGGTTCTTCGAAAAGATTAATAAAATCGATAAACCATTGGCAGACCTAACAAAAGGAAAGGAGAAGATCCAAATCACAAGAATTGTAAACAAAAATGGTGTCATCAAAACAGAACCAACTGAAATAAAAAAGATACTGACAGAATATTATGGAAAACTGTACACCAATTGATTTGAGAACCTAGAAGAGATGGACAAGTTTCTAGAGTCAAAAGGCATACCTAAATTATCTCACTCAGAAATAGAAAGCTTGAACAGACTCATGTTGCTGTTGTTGTTATGTGCCATCGAGTCGGCCCCGACTCATAGCGACCCCTCCTTGGGTTTCCGAGGCAGTATTACTACGGAAGTAGGATTGCCCAACCTTCCTTCCGAGGAGTGGCTGGTGGGTTTGAACCGTCAGTCTTCTGGTTAGCAGGCAAGTGACTTAGCCACTATACTACCAGAGCTACAGAACAGACTCATAGCAAGGGAATAAATTGAACAAGTCTTAAAAAAAAAAAAAAAAAAAATACTTCCCACAAAGAAAAGCCCTGGCCCTGATGGTGTCACTGGAGGATTTTATCAAATATTCAGAGAAGAGTTGACTTCTATGCTACTCAAGCTATTCCAGAACATAGGAAAAGATGGAGTATTCCCAAACTCATTTTATGAAGCAAGCATAACACTAATGCCAAAACCAGGGAAAGAGACCACTAGAAAGGAAAACTACAGACCAGTATCACTCATGAACATAGATGCAAAAATCTTTAACAAAATCCTGGCCAACAGAATTCAACAACATATCAAAAAATTAATAC
>NW_006922695.1:144515-151749 GCF_000298275.1 Orycteropus afer afer | reverse complement strand
GGCCAACATCATTATTAATGGAGAAAGACTCAAGGCATTCCCCTTATGAACAGGAACCAGACAGGGATGCCCTCTATCACCACTTCTATTTAACATTGTATTGGAAGTTCTGGCCAGGGCAATAAGGCAAGAAAGAGAAATAAAAGGCATACATATCGGCAAAGAAATCTATTTGCAGACTATATGATCCTATACATAGAAAACCCAAGGAACTCAATAAAAAAACTAATGGAACTAATAGAGAGGTTCAGCAAAGTGGCAGGATACAAGATAGACATACAAAAATCAGTTGAATTTTTCTACACCAGAAAGGAGTCCTCTGAGAAAGAAATAAGGGAAACAATACCATTCACTATAGCTATGAAAAAATATATATCTAGGAATAAACCTCACCTGAGACAAAAAAGACCTATACAGAGAAAACGATAAAACACTGCTAAAAGAGAAAACATGGGCACTACGTAAATGAAAGAATGTACCTTGTTCATGGATAGGTAGACTAAACATTGTGAAAATGTCAATACTACCTAAAGCAATCTATACATTTAACGCAATACCAATCCAGATTTCAACAAAAATTTTTAAGGACATGGAAAAACTAATTACTAATTTCATATGGAAAGGAAAGAAAACTAGAATAAGCAGAGCACTTCTCAGGAAGAAAAACAAAGTGGGAGGTCTCACACTCCCAGATCTTAAGAACTACTATACAGTCATATTAGTCAAAACAGCGTGGTATTGGTACAATGATAGACAGATAGACCAATGGAACAGAATCGAAAGTTCAGATGTAGACCCATCCATCTATGGACAACTGATCTTTGACAAAGGCCCAAAACACATTAAATGGGGGAAGAGAGAGCCTCTTTAACAAATGGTGCTGGCAAAACTGGATATCCATCTGTAGAAAATGAAACAAGGCCCATACCTCACCCCATACACAAAAACAAACACTAGTTGGATCAAAGACTTAAATATAAAACCCAAAACTATAAAATTCATCAAAGATAAAATAGGAGGAAAGCTGGGAGCCCTAATTTATGGCATAAATAGACTGTCAAGCATAATCCAGAATGTGCAGAAGATAGAAGAGAAGCTAGATGACTGGAACCTTTAAAAAATAAGTTCTTGTGTACATTGAAAGATTTTGTTAAAAGGGTAAAAAGAGAACCTACAGATTGGGAGAAAATATTTACCTATGACATATCTGATAAAGCACTTATCTCCAAAATCTACAGAAAACTTCAACACCTCAACACGAAAAGACAAATAACCCAACTCACAAATGGGCAAAAGACTTGAACAGACACTTCACCAAAGAAGATATACATGCAGCCAACAAACACATGAGAAATTGCTCACAATCATTAATCATTAGAGAGATGCAAAACAAAACAACAATGAGATATCATATCACACCAGCAATGATAGCAAAGTTCAACAGGTCAGAAAGTAGCAAATGCTGGTGAGGTTGTGGAGAGATTGGAACCCTTGTACACTGCTGGTGGGATTGTAAAATGGTACAATCATTGTGGCAAATGGTATGGCGTTTCCTTAAAAAACTGAAAATAGAAGTACCATTTGACCCAGAAATTCCATTACTAGGAATATATCCTAAAGAGGTGAGAGATAGCTCATGACCAGACATATGTACACCTATGTTCATTGCAGCACAATACACCATAGCAAAGAGATGGAAACAACCTAAATGCCCATCAGCAGATGAGTGGATAACCAAATTATTATACGTCCACACAATAGAATAGTATGCCACATTGAAGAATCATGAGGGATAAGCAAACCATCTCACAACGTGGATGAACCTGGAGGACTTTACGCTGAATGAAATAAGTCAATCGCAGAAGGACTAGTACTGTGTGAGCCCATTACTGTAAAAAGACAGAGAAAGGTTTGCTTGGGGAAGGGAACTCACCTAGTAGGTTACAGGGATGGGGAGGGAAGGAGAGGTATTCATTTCAGGCTAGTTGGGGTTTACATGCTGAAATGGCTAGGGGAAAGGATATATGGGAAGGATATATGACCACCATGATAACATTAGGAAATGAGAGGACACCGAATTGTACACATAAGAGATAGATGACAGATGATAATGCCAACCAATGTGTCCACAATACTGCACTGCCATTAACACCAAGCACTATGCTATACAGATAAACACATAAACACCTCGGATGATCAGATGGGCATCAGTGAACAGAAGTATACTCTAGACCAAGGATAGATTCAGCTGAGGCTAATCTTGCACAGACACTAGTGATACAAAATACATGCAGTCCTTACAGAAACAATAGAATACAGACACAGAGTAATCACTCACAGACAACCAGACACTATGAGAGAGAGAGAGATCCAATTGATCTACTACCTCAGGACCATAGTACTGGGGGACACCAGACTCAATTGGCACAACAAAATAAATAAAAGCATTGCTCCACATGCTACATTGGTGATTAGCAACTGGGGTCTTAAAAGCTTTCAAGCAGCCATCTAAGATGCAGTTAAAGGTCTTCTAGCATCAGAAGTGAAGAAGAAGGCAAAAAAAAAAAATTACATTTAGAAGTAATCAGCCCTAGGACATGATGGCCCTCGAGACCAGAAGAATTAGACCACCCAGGAAAGGATCAAATCTGGAGATCCTGGATAGAGTGGGAGGGAAAACGTGGAACAAAATTCAGAAACTCAATAATGACCAGAATTACTGGTCAGATGAAATCTGGTGAGACTGCCAACATTATGGCCCTGGAATACATTCTGTGCCTGGAATAAAACTCACCCCCAGGGGCGGGCTCTCAGCCCAATAGTTAACAAGATGTACATGCAGACCACTCAACCCAGGATGATGCACCCCCATACTCTATGGTAATATATCCCTTACAGCAATAGAGCATGGGACAGAGAAGACTAACATTCAAACTGAGGAAATGCAGGACAAACAGGAGTACATAAATATGAGGGGCACAGGGAGAGGTTTACCTGGTAAGAAGGGGAGGAGACTGGGTTAGGGTTGCACATGGCAAATGGGGAATAAAAGTAAATGTATGCATTACATTGAATGTAAAACAAGCTCTGAAAATCAAATAAATAAAATAAAAACTACTGGGTAATAGAAGAAATAAATAGAGAAATTTAAGTTTTCCTTGAACCAAACAAGAATGAAAACACAGCATGTAGGAAGTTCTGGGAAAATGGCATCTTTCCTGTAGCAAACACATTATTCCCTCTAGCAACTTAATACCTGAAAAACTAGGTGCAGCAGTTTGAAATGGGGATTCTTATGCTGTGAACAGCTCATTAAGTCAGAGTATGACAAATTCAGGAGAGTAGGATTAGAAAGGAGAAAGTAGCAGTGCAATTACCCAGAAAGAATAAAAACAGGAGAATCTGCCTTGCTGAGCTCCAACTGGCTGGCAAGATAGGGCATCAGAGGGCTCCCGGGGAGAGTGGAGAGAATGTACCAGAGGACCTGCAGCCACTCCATGGATCTACCTTCAGAACTTGCTTTTATTGGTAAACTTGGGACTGCTGGAAAGGAGCTTTTTTTTTTTTTCCCTCTTTTCTCCCTCCTTTCCCCCCCTCTCCCCTGCCTCATTCAGTTGAAAAACTACATTAAGCCACCATAACACCTGCTGGCTCAAATCCTAAACTCCCTTCATGATTAAAAAAGGCCTGCAATCACATTCCAAGCAGTGATTCCATCATCACAAAGAAAGTTGTAGAGCAACCCTGGACACCTGAATTAATAACTATAAATAAATAAATAAATAAATAAATAAATAAATAAATAAAAATACACTAGATCCACCTTTCCAAAAATATTAAATCATAAAACCAAAACAAAACAGATCAATACATAACTAACAGTTAAAGACAACTTCAAAATGTCTAGGAAACAACAGCAACTTCAAACAAACAAAAAAACTGGATAAGACAATAGAAATAAAATTCCAAACAAAAGTCTCATTAAACATGGAGGAAGAGGAAGCAATAGAAATATCCAAGAAGGAATTTAGAAGGGATGTTTGTAGAACTCTACAAGAGCTTAAGGAAACCACAAACAGAAGCAAGGGGAACACAGACAGTACCTTGGAAGAACTCAGGAAAACCATTCAAGAACAAAATAACAAGATTGATACACAATGAGAACTCATATAAAAACAGCAGTTAGAAATCCAGAAGATGACTATCAAAATTACAGAATTACACATCACAATGGAAGCACAAAAGAATAGGCTAGAACTGTCTGAAGACCGTATTTCCCAACAAGAAGACAAATCCCAGGACACCAGCCTGTATGAAGAAAAATCAGAACAAAGATTTAAAAGAAATTAAGAGAACCTAAGAGTTATATGGGATGACATGAAAAGAAATAACATACGCCTCATTGGAATTCCAGAACAAGGAGAGGTAAAAAACAAAAAAACAGACAAACAAAAAACCAGAGAAAACTGTGGAAGTCTTACTAACAGAAAACTTCCCCCATATCATGAAGGAAGAAAAGATCTTTGTCCAAGAAGCTCAAAGAATCCCACATAGTATAGATCCCAAGAGAAAAACAACAGGCATATTATAATCAAACTCTCCAAAACCAAAGACAAAGAAAGAATATTGCAAGCTACCTGGGACAAAAGAAATATTACTTGTAATAATCAAACAGTTAGGCTGAGCTCTTATTACTCACCAGAAAACATGTGAAGGCAATGGGATGGCATATATAAAACACTGAAGGAAAAGATCATCCAACCAAGAATCTCATACTCAGCCAAATTGTCCATCAAATATGAGGATGAAATCAAGACATTCTCAGACAAACAAAAATTAAGGGATTTTTTGAAAACCAGATCAACCCTACAAGAAATGCTCAAGGAAGTCTTTCTAACAGAGAACCTAACAACAGAGAACAACAAAATCAGGACACATGACATCAACACTAAAACTAAATCAGAATAGATGCTTAAAATAGGACAATAAAACATTGTACACTAAATATCAAGGAATTCAATCTGCACATGACAACAGCAACTAATCAAATAGAAGGAACAAATGTTCTAGGTACAAACTTCCAAATGGAGAGGAAAACAGGACAATGTCCTCATAGAACAGACTGTTCAAAAAATATAGACACAAGAATTCACTCCAAGGTAACCCAAGAGAAAATGAACAACCCCCTAAGCAAATCCAGAAGGAAGGGGTTTAGTAAGCACAAAACCAACAATAAAGAAGGAAAGAGAGGAAGCACTTGACAACAAAATGAACTCAGCACAGAAAAGTATATGGACCAAGGAAACTCCAATAACATAACAAAAAAACACAATAGAATGACAGTAGTCAATTCATAACTATCACTAATTACACTCAGTGTGAATGGACTAAATGCACCAGTCAAGAGAAAGAGAGTGGCAGACTGGATAAGAAAAGAAGACCCATTGATATGCTGTCTACAAGAGACCCACCTTAGATATAAAGATAAAAGGAAATTAAGAGTTAATAGGTGGAAAAAATATATACGAAGCTAATGATAACCCAAAAAAGAGCAGGAGTGGCAATATTAATTTCTGATAAAATAGAATTTATGGTGAAAAACAATATAAGAGACAAAGAAGGACACTATATGATGCTGAAAGGGACAATTGACCAAAAAGACATTACCATAATAAATACCTATGCACCCAATGAAAGTGCTCCAAAATACATGAAGCAAAGACTAATTGAATTAAAAGGGAAAATAGACAGCTCTACAATAATAGTAGGAGACTTTAACACACCACTTTCAAGCAAGGACAGATCAACTAGAAAAAAACTCAACAAAGATACAGAAGAACTCAACAACACAATCAACCAACTTGACCTCATAAATATATACAGAGAATTCCAACTCCACTCAACAAAAGCACAATTCACATTCTTCTCCAGTGCACAGGGATCATTCTCCAGAATAGATCATATGTTGGGACATAAAAGAAGCCTCAATAAATTAAAAAACTTCAAAATACTACAAGGCATCATCTTGGACCACAATGCTTTAAAATTAGAAATTAAAAATAGGAAGATCAAGGAAAAATATCAAACATGTGGAAGTTGAACAATACACTGCTCACAAACTACTGGGTAATACAAGAAACAAAAAGTGAAATAGAAAAATTCCTAGAAACAAATGAGAATGAAGATACATCATACCAAAACCTATGGGACACAGTGAAAGCATTACTCAGAGGTCTGTTTATAGCAATAAATGCATATATCAAAAAAAAAGAAAAGAAATAAAATCAACACTCTAACTCAACAACAACAATTAGAAAAAGAACAACAAAAGTATCCTACAGTATCTAGAAGTAAGGAAATAATAAAGATTAGAGCAGAAATAAATGAAACAGAAAAACAAAAACAAAACCAGAAAATCAACAAAACAAAAAGTTGGTTCTTTGAAAAGATTAACAAAATTGACAAACCATTGGCAAATCTAAAGAAAAGAATTGTAAACAAAAAGGGTGTATCACAACAGAACAAACTGATATAAAAAAGATACTGACAGAATATGTGGTAGTTAAGTTTGTGTGTCATCTTGGCTGGGCCTGGTTGAGTGGCTGGGCAGCTGGATGTAGCATTACCCATGATGAGACTGGTAATCAACTCCATGGTGGAATCTAATGTAAGCAGCTGAGATCACAGCCTTAGGGATGTGATCTCTTTCCTGTATATAAGGAGAAGCTTTGGGGAACGGTCTCTAGCTTATGGCACACTTGAACCCTGCAGGTAGCCCTGTCGTTGTTCAGCAGCCTGCCGTGCTCTGCCAAATTTGGGACTTTCAATGAACTTGAATTAATGGTTTCCCATGTAGTTTGGTAACATAGGGAATATGCCTTTTACTTGTCAACCTTGGGCTTGTCAGTCTCAGCTGCCAGCAGTTGTCTGAGTGAAGAAAAGCCTCTAGCTTCAGTGGGCTGGGATCAGGAGGCAGAGCTGAAGCCCAAGGTTGGGAGGCTTTCACCCAGACCCTAGAGCCTGGCACTTTGAACTCAGACTTAAAGTCTCTGAACTGTAAGAGAATAAACTCCTGTTTGTTCAAGCCATTCCATTTGTGGTATATTCTTGTGAGAGTGACACTAGGTAATCAGAACAGAATATTATGAAAAAACTCTACTGCAACAGATTTGAGAACCTAGGAGACATGGACAAGTTTCTGGAATCACAAGACCTACCTAAAATATCCCACTGA
>NW_006922695.1:139998-143075 GCF_000298275.1 Orycteropus afer afer | reverse complement strand
TTTTTTTTTTTTTTTAATACAGCCACAGTAGTCAAAACAGCATGGTATTGGTACACTGATAGACAGAACAATGGAACAGAATCAAAAGCCCAGTAATAGATCAATCCATCTATGGACACCTGATCTTTGACAAAGGTCCAAAACCCATTAAATGGAGGAAGAGACAGCCTTTTTATCATATGATGTTGGAAAAACTGGATATCCATTTGCAGAAAAGTTAAACAAGACCCATACCTCACCCCATACACAAAAACAAATTCAAGTTGGATCAAAGACTTAAATGTAAAACCCAAAACTATAAAATTGTTAGGGGCAAATCTAGGAGCCCTAATTTATGGTATAAATAGACTATCAAACATAACCTAGAATGCACAGAAGGTGGAAGGAAATACTAGATGAGTGGGATCTTTTAAAAATTAAATTCTTTGCACATCAAAAGACTTAGTCAAAAGGGTAAAAAGAGTACTGACAGATTGGGAGAAAATATTTGACTATGACATATTTGACAGAGGACTTATCTTCAAAACCTATAGAAAACTTCAATATCTCAACACCAACAAGACAAACAACCCAATTAAAAAATGGGCAAGAGACTTCAACAGACACTTCACTGGAGACAATATGCTGGTGGCCAACAAACACATGAGGAATTGCTCACTATCTTTAGTCATTAGAGAGATGCAAATCAAAACACCAATGAGATATCATCTCACCTCAGCAATAATAGCAAAGTTTAACAAGACAGAAAATAACAAATGCTGGCCAGGTTGCAGAGAGATTGGAACTCTTGTGTGCTGCTAGTGGGACTGTGAAATGGTACAGTCATTGTGGCAAATGGTATGGCATTTCCTTAAAAATTGAAAATAGAAGTACCATTTGACCCAGCAATTCCATTACTAGGAACATATATGAAAGAGGTGAGAAGCAGAACACAAACAGACATATCCATACCTATATTTATTGCACTACAGTTCACTATAGCAAAGAGATGGAAAAAACCTAAATGCCCATCAACAGATGAATGAATAACCAAATTATGGTACATTCACACAATGGAATGCAGTGCTATTAAAGAACAATGAAGGATATGTGAATCATCTCACAACGTGAATGGGCCTGGAGGGCATTATGCTGAGTGAAATAAGTCAATCACAGAAGCACAAATATTGTATGAGCCAATTAGTGTAAAAAGACAAAGAAGGGTTTGTTTAAAGAAGGGAACTCACTTTGTAGGTTACCAGGGTTGGGAGAGAAGGGGAATGATTAATTTTGGGCTATTTGGGGGCCTCATGCTGAGGTGGGTAAGGGGAAGGATAGTATGGAAAGAGTCTGTGACTACCAGGATAACATTAGGGAAAGGGGGGACACTGAATTGTGCACATAAGATATAGACAACAAAGGCTAATACCAGTATATCCACAATACTGCATTACCATTAATACCAAACACCAGGCCAAAGATAAACACATAAACATCTGAGAAGATCAGATGGGGGTCAGTGAACAGGATTATACTCTAGACCAAGGATTGATTCAGCACAGGCAAATCTTGGACAGATATTAGTGATTCAAAATACCTGCAGTAATTACAAAAACAACAGAAGACAGAAATAGAGAAATCCCTCATAGACACCCAGACACTGTGGAAGAGATATCCAATGGAGCTACCGACTCAGGACCATAGTATGGGGGACACCAGACTCAACTGGCTCAAGAAAATACATTAAAATCTTGTTTTACAACCTACTCTGGTGAGTAGCCACTGGGGTCTTAAATGGTTTCAAGCAGCCATCTAACATGCAACTAATGGTCTCCTATTGTAGGAAGCAAAGAAGAGTGAAAAAAAAAAAAAAAAGGATATTTGGAAGCAATCAGCCCTAGGACATGATGGACCTTGAGACCAGAAGAACTAGATGGTGCCCGGCTAGCAATACCAACCACTTGAGAAATGATCAAAACTGGAGATCCTGGATAGAGTGGGAGGAAAAACATGGAACAAAACCAAAAACACTATAATGACCAGAATTGCTGGTCAGATGGACTGTAGTGGGAACCCTAATACTATGGCCTTGGGATACACTTTGGGCCTGGAATAAAACTTACTCCCAGGGGCTGGCTCTTAGCCCAATAGTAAATAAGATGTTCACACAGACCACTCAACTTAGGGTGATGCACCCACATACTCTATGGATATGCATCCCTTGGAGCAATTGACCTGTATAGAGTGGGAGGAAAAACACGGAACAAAATCCAAAAATACAACAATGACCAGAATAACTGGTAGGATGGACTGTGATGGGACCCCCAATACTATGGGCCTGGAAAACACTTTTGGCCTGGAATAAAACTTATTCCCGGGGCTGACTCTTAGCCCAATAGTAAATAAGATGTACACACAGACCACTCAACCCAGGGTGATGCACCCACATACTCTATGGAGATGCATGCCTTGGATCAATTGACCACAGGGCACCAGAGGGGCAGTATTAGCATGGAGGAAATGCAGGACACACATGAGTGCATAATTATGAGGTGCACAGGGGTTGGGAAGGGTTAATGGGAGAGGAGGAGAGTGTGTTAGGGTTGGGGATGGTAATTGGGGAGTGAAACCTAATGTACATGAAATGTTGAATGTAAAACAAACTCTGCTCTGTAAACTTACACTAAACCCAATTAAAAAAAATATAATGATAAAAGAAGAAAAAAAAAGAAGACACAGCATATAAAAGTCTTTGGGACACAGCAAAATTAGTGATCAGAAGGCAATTTATAACAATAAGTGCACACATCAAAAAAGAAGAAAGCCAAAATCAACACCTTTACCAGCATCTCCAACAATTAGAAAAAGAGTAGCAAAAAAATGCCTACAGTCACCAGAAGAAAAGAAATAATAAAGATTCAAGCAGAAATAAATGGAACAACAAAAACAACAACAACAAAAAACCCCAGAAAGATAGTAGAAAAAATCAACAATCCTAAAAGTTGGTTCTTTGAAAAGATTATTCAAGTTAACAAAGCACTGCAAACTTAACAAAGGAAAAGGAGAAGATGCAAATAGCATGAATAAGAAATGAAATG
>NW_006922695.1:119959-120457 GCF_000298275.1 Orycteropus afer afer | reverse complement strand
GGGAAATCAAAGGCATCCAAATTGGTAAGGAGTAAGTCAAACTATCCCTATTTGAAGATGATAGGATCCTACCCCTAGAAAACCCAAGAGACTCAGTCAAAATCTACTGGAACTAATTGAGAGATTTAGCATCGTAGTAGGATATAAGATCAACATCCAAATATCAGTTGGATTCCTCTACACCAGCAAAGAGATTGCTGAAAAAGAAATAAAGAAATCAATACCCTTTACAATACCTACCAAAAAATAAAATAAAATATTGGGAATAAATCTTATCAGGGACACAAAAGACCTCTACAAAGAAAACTATAAAAAGCTACTTAAAGACCATAAGAGATCTACATAAATGGAAGAACATCCCATGCTCGAGGATAGGAAGATTGAACACTGTGTAAATGTCAGATCTACCCAAAGCAATCTATACATTCAATGCAATCCCAATCCAGATCCCATCAACATTCTTTAGGGATAGGGAAAAAACAATCACTAACTTTATAT
>NW_006922695.1:115107-117785 GCF_000298275.1 Orycteropus afer afer | reverse complement strand
GACAAATACTGTATTAGTCCATTATTGTAAAAGTCAAGGAGAGGTTTATCTATAGAAGGAAATTTTCTTTGTTGGTTACCAGGGGTGGGAGCGGGGGGAAGGAATGCTGTTAAATAGATAGATTAAGTATCGATTTGGATGAATAGAAGGGCAATGTACCAAATGTGAGCGACCAATATGGCAGCATTGAGGATGAGAAAGACATAGAGTGGTACATGGGAAGTAGAGACAACAAAGATGAACCCTTTTGCACATACAGTACTGCATTGTCAGTGAAGACAAACATGGGTATATTGGTGATAGAAGGGTGGACACTGAACGATTAGGTATGTCTATGGAATGTGGAGTGTATCCAAGAACATTTATAGGGTTGGCAGACAATGGTCCTATAATTTTATGTGACTGATCAGAATTCCCAGGTATATTGTAGAGCTGACAAGGGGCAAGGCTGTGGTCACTGCTTGGTCACAGCCAGCTACCCAGAGGGACCAAGCAGTTGAACCTGTGGGCTTAGTATCATAGTCACAGGGGACATCAAGCTCAATTGGCATAACATACTATACAAGGCATTGTTCCACCTCCAACTTTGGTGAGTAGCGACTGGGATATTAAAAGCTTGCAAGCTGCCATCTAGATGCAATGTCCTCATCCAGACCAAAGAAGAATGAAGAAAACCAAAATTCATGGAAACAATTAGTCCTAGCGAGTGGTACACCATCCGATCTGCAGCCTGTATGACTATGAGACCAGAAGAACGAGATAGTGCCCGGCTACCACGGTCATCCACTTGGAATGGGATCTATGTAGAAGATACTTGATAGAGAGGGAGAACAGTGTGAAACAAAACTCAAAATCATTTGGAGAAAAAACAAAAGGGGGGACCAGGTTTGCTGGTCCGATAGAGCCTGGTGGAACTGAGACTATGGCCCCTAGCTGCCCTTCAGGTCTGGAATTGAACCCACACCTGTGTTTTCCAGCCAAACAAAAGACAGACATATGAGTTGAAACTTTACCTCAGGTAGATACACTCCTTGGAGAGAACAATCATTGGAGAAAGAAGGGCTGCTTATGCACAGGGAGACAGCTCAGAGGGCAGAAGTGCATGGAGGGATGGACTCTGTGAAGAGGTAACTATGTGGAGGAAGTGGGAGGGTAGCTGTTGCATTGTGATAAATTGTGGTCAATGTCATGAGACAAAGTGTATGTGGGCTGCTGTATGAAAGTGAATTTTCTCTGTAAATCTTCACCAAATCACACACACAAAAAAGAATATCTATATAAATAGAACTAACAAGGAGCAAAGTTATGATATCTAATTAGGCACAGTCAACCATCCTGAGGGAGCCAGTTGTTGGGACTCTTTGTTTGGGACCATGGTCACTGGGACATCAAGCTCAATTGGCATAACATACTACACAAAAACATTGTTCTATATCTGACTTTTGTGAGTAGCCACTGGCCTCTTAAAAGCTTGCAAGTGACCATTGAGATGCAACAATTGGTCTCTCCTTATCTGGAGAAAAGAAGTATGAAGAAAACCAAAGACACATGGAAACATTCAGTCTAAAGGACTGGTGGACCATGCAAACCTCAACCTACTTGAACCTGAGATCAGAAGAACTGGATGCTGCCTGGCTACCACTGTCAACCACTCGGTAATGGATCAGTGCAGGAGATCCTGGATAGATTTGGAGAAAAATGTGGAACAAAACTCAAAATCATAAAAGAGATCTGTACAGAGATTGGTGAAACTCTTTAGACTATGGTCTCTAGTCATCTTTTGGGCCTAAAATTGAACTCACTCTCAAGGCTTCCCACCAAACAATAGACAGGCATATAAGGTGAACATTTACACCAGGTAGGTACACTCCTTAGAACAATCACTCATGGGAGGTCAGAAGGGCAGTATTTGCACAGGGAGATAGCTCAGTGGAGAGGAATGCACAGGACAGAAGGACACAGGGAAAAGGTAACCACGGGGAGTAAGTGGGAAGATTGTTACATTATGGGGATTGCAATCAATGTCATGAAACAAAATGTGGAAGAACTAATGTATGGAAAATGAATTTGCTCTGTAAACTTTCACCGAAATCACAATTTAATAAAATTATCTATTAAAAAAAGAATACAGCTTCCCAGGTTCTATGTAGGGATCCTCTACCGTCAGGAACAACCTTACATGTAAGAATAATATAGTGAGAGCTGAGGTCACCCATATCCAAATGACTTATGCCTGAAATGTCACAAATAGGTTCAGCATTATCTCTCTCTTGGTCTGCTTTCAAAATGCCAATATCTCTGGAGGGGGAAGGTTTCCCCCTGTTTAGGCTTCTGAAACCTCAGGGTGTGCCTTCTGGCAGGCAAAAGGCAGAAGAGAGCTGGAGCTGATTACCCAGTGAAAGTAAATCAAGCATGGCAAACACTAACTTAACCAGCTCTTACTTTTTTAAAAAATTATTTTTATTTTAAGAGCTAGTTTTACATTCAACGTCATGTGTACATTTAATTTCATTCCCCATTGACCATGCCCAACCATAACCTAGCCTTCTCCCCTCCCTACCCTGCAGTCCTCCCCCTGTGCCCCTCATGATTATGCACTCCTTTTTGTCCTGCATTTCCTCAGATTGAATGTTGGTCCTCTGGTGTCCCATGGTCTATTGCTCTAAGGAATGCATTAC
>NW_006922695.1:112827-114042 GCF_000298275.1 Orycteropus afer afer | reverse complement strand
AGGTTCATCCACATTGAGAGATGATTTGTGTATCCCTCATTGTTCTTTAATGTAGCATAGTATTCCATTATGTGAATGTACCATAATTTGGTTATCCACTCATCCATTGATGGGCTTGTTTCCATCTCTTTGCTATGGCGAATTGTGCTGCAATGAACATAGGTGTACATATGTCTGTTTGTGGACTATCTCTCACCACTTTAGGATATATTCTTAGTAATGGAATAGCTGGGTCAAATAGTACTTCTATTTTTAGTTTTTTAAGAAACGCCATACCGTTTACCATAATGGTTGTACAATTTTACAATCACACCAGCAGTGCACAAGAGTTCCAATCTCTCCACAACCCTGCCAGCATTTGTTACTATCTGATCTGTTGAACTTTGCTGTTACTGCTGGTGTGAGATAATATCTCACTGTTGTTTTGATTTGCATCTCTCTAATGATTAATGATCGTGAGCAATTTCTCATGTGTTTGTTGGCTGCTTGTATATCTTCTTTGGTGAAGTGTTCATGTCTCTTACTTTTTTGACCAAAGAACCTTAAACACCATCATCTCCTCTTCTCCCATAATGTTTAAATCTTTTCCATGGTATCTCCACAAAACAAATATCTTGTTGGCTTGCACACTTCCAGTGATGAGGAACTCCCTAACCCCATTGTTGCTGTTGTTGTTGTTGTTCGGTGCTCTTGAGTTAGTGCCAACTCATTGTGATCATTGTGATTCTGTGTACAACAGAATGAAATACTGACCAGCTTTGCATCATCCTTACAATATTTGCTATGCTTGAGCCAATTGTTACCATAACTGTGTCAATCCATCTTTTTGAGGGTCTTCCCCTTTTTCCCTGACCTTCTACTTTACCAAGCATGATATCCTTCTCCAGGAAAAGGTCCCTTCTGACAACTTGATGAAAGTATGTGAGATGACGTTTGGCCATTCTCACTTCTATGGTGCATTCCAGCTGTACCTCTTCCAAGACATATTTGTTTGCTCTTCTAGAAGTCCATGGTATTTCCAGTATTCTTTGCCAACACCACAATTCAAATGCAGCAATTCTTTTTTGGTCTTCTTCACTCATTTTCCCAGGAACCCTGTTGTTGTTGTTGTTATGTGCCGTCGAGTTGGCCCCGACTCATAGTGACCCCTCCTTGGGTTTCCGAGGCAGTATCACTACAGAAGTAGATTGCCCAATCTTCCTTCCGAGGAGTGAC
>NW_006922695.1:109091-111552 GCF_000298275.1 Orycteropus afer afer | reverse complement strand
GTTTGTTAAGCCATCCACTTGTAGTATGTCTTTTATAGCAGTACTAGATAACCAAAACACCAAGCATGATGTTCTTCTCCAGGGACTGGTCCCTTCTGAAAATATGTCCAAAATACATGAGATGATGTCTCAGCACCCTTGCTTCTAAGGAGAATTCTGGCTGTAATTCTTCTAAAACAGATTTGTTGTTCTTCTGGCAGTCCATGGTATATCCAACATTCTTTCACAACACCATAATTCAAATGCATCAATTCTTTGGTCTTCCTTATCCATTGTCCAGCTTTCACATGCATATAACACAATTGAAAATACCATGGCTTGAGTCAGGTGTCCTTAGTCCTCAAAGTGACATCTTTGCTTTTGAGCACTATAAAAATGTCTTTTACAGTAGATTTACCCAGTGCAATACATCATTTGATTTCTTGACTGTTGCTTCCATAGGCTTTTATTGTGGATCCAAGTAAAATGAACTTATTGACAACTCCAGTTTTTCTTCATTTATCATGATGTTCCTTATTGACCCAGTTGTGAAGATTTTTATTTTCTTTATATTGAGTTATAATCCATTCTGAAGGCTGTAGTCTGATTTTTCATCAGTAAGTGCTTCAAGTCATCTTGGCTTTCAGCAACAAGTTGTATCATCATGCAGGTTATTAATGAGTCTTTCTCAAATCCTGATGCCACATTCTTCTTGTTGTAGTTCAGCTTCTCACTAGAGAATTAGATTGCCCAACCTTCCTTTTGAGGAGTGGCTGGTGGGTTTGAACCACCAGCCTTCTGGTTAGCAGTCAAATGCCTTTGGTAATATGCCACCAGAGCTCATAGAATTCCAAAAGACTTTGGGAAACATCTGGTCCAGCCAATGTATTTTACACGGAGGCCCAACGAAGGCAAGAAAAGTTGCCCATTAAAAACTTTTCTCTCATTTGGACAGCATATTTGCCCTAAGACAATGTTTCTTCAAGTATGGTCTGGACCTCCTGAATAAGTACTACTATAGCCTAAACATAGTTTCTAAGGAGTTCATTCCGGTTTGACCCTCTGCTGGGAATTTTCATTTTCACTCCAGATACACTGGATCAGAATCTACTTTTCAACAAGACCCCCTAGGTGATTCTTATGGACCACCAGGGTCAAAGAATAAGAAAGCATTTCACCCCTGTTGTTTTTCATTCTGTGAACAATTGTTTACAGAACAATTGTTACTCATTACGATCTGAGGCTTTCTCTCCAAACGTCACTAATCAACACCTTGGGAAGCCTGGTACACCTCCCTAGTTGGAGCCCAGACAGCTTTGATACAGAAGGTCAATGTGGATTACAATTTTCTTCATGGAAAGAGAAAAAATTCACTGGAGATATTATCCAAATATCTAGTTCTATTTTGAGAAGTCTTTCTTTCAAATATTTGACTGTACCTGAGAGTTGCTATTACTTCTCTGTATAATCAGATGGAACATATTTCCACTTCAATTGGAGAAGATCTTCCCTTC
The DNA here is from genome assembly GCF_000298275.1 of Orycteropus afer afer. Taxonomy (NCBI): domain Eukaryota; kingdom Metazoa; phylum Chordata; class Mammalia; order Tubulidentata; family Orycteropodidae; genus Orycteropus; species Orycteropus afer. Next base: position 110,059 of record NW_006922695.1, on the reverse strand, counting down.
TCTAAATCAAATTTCAAAACTGCAGTATAAAAGCATGTCAACCATGTTCCTGTCTTGTCCATTGATCTCTGGGCCTGTTTCTTCCTCTCACTTCCCTATCTTCTTGCTTTCTTTAATAGCTTAATTCCATACTTCAACCATTCTGATAATTCATTTCTGGTATCAATCTCCTTGCTAAAAGATTCCGTGTTGTAGCTGCTTCACAATGCTCCAATCCAAAGCAAACACATGTGTCTCTTGTTGATGGATGAGTGAGCTTCTAGTTAGCCTATGAGTGCACCAACCAATATTCAGGTTATGTACATGGTAGGCATAAATTATATTGTCAACCTATAAAGGGGACACTCTCAGACCACATTAGCATAAAGAAGTTTGGAGGAAGAAAATTGGATTCTACCCCATATGAATAATCTCAGAAATATCCAAAGGTAGGACAACCAAAAAATGTAAGCTATAGGAAGATGAAGAGGAAGGGTCAAGGTCCTGTACTAGACATCATCCAAAGCTTCTGTTGTTTATACCTCCCAACTCTCTGGTCCTTTTAGGGTTCAATAGATGTCCATATCTCCACCTTTCAATCTATTCTAAACTAGAATGTGGGGACAAGGACCTTGGGTTATTTGAAAAGTTTAAAAAGTAAAGTGGAGGTCTTGCTATCTATTCTTGCTTATGGTAGATCATGGATCAGGGAGTAAGTTGGGGGTGAGGATTCTCATGCAAAGTGACTGCAGAGAAATACCAGTGCTTTGGGGGCAAGAGGGGAGTTAGCTTGAGAGAAAGGAAATTGAGGCTTTGGAAAACCTTTCCTTTGCTGTGCTTACATTTCTGGATCAGAACCCTGTATTTATATTCTCTCAAGGAGCAACTTGGTTAGTAGTTCCTTAGGTGAGGGGGAAAAAAAAGAAATTATCTTTGTTAGATTTTAGAAAGCTGCACTTTGAAAACTTGACTACTCTTTATTTATTGCT
>NW_006922695.1:107988-108722 GCF_000298275.1 Orycteropus afer afer | reverse complement strand
CACTTGACTGCTAACCAGAAGGCTGGCGGTTCAAATCCACCAGCCACTCCTCGGAAGGAAGGCTGGGCAATCCTACTTCCGTAGTGATACTGCCTTGGAAACCCAAGGAGAGGTTGCTATGAGTCAGGGCCGACTCGATGGCAAATAACAACATATATATCCCTCAACATTTGTAATTCAACATTGTTACATGTACAACTGGTACATGTACAATTCTGTGAAATTGATTACATTAGTCATGTTGTGCACCCATCACCAGTACCTATTGCCAAATTTTTTGATCATCATTAATAGATATTCAATGCTTTGTAAACAACAACTTCACCTTTCCCTTTCCCTCCTACCCATGGTAACTGCTAATAAAGTTTGGTTTCTATACATTTGTCTATTCTAGATATTTCATGTTGTTGTTGTTGTTTGCCATTGAGTCAGATCCAGAAGTGAGATAATAAAATATTTATTCTTTTGTGATTAACTTACTTCATTAGGCATAATGCTGAAAGCCAAAATGCTCTTTTGTGTGTGTGTGTGTTTTCTGTGTGTGTGTTATGCATTGGTTAGCTTTTTTGTTTACTTTGCATTTAGTAATGTTCCTATTAAGGAATGTCAATAGGAAAGTCCAAAGTCTTTCTGTGTCCAGGCTCAGGATGTGTTAAAGAGGAGAGAGTTGGTGCAACACTGGGGTACAAGTGAGAAGGTAGCAAGACTGAGAGGAACCAAGTTGGGACCTGCCT
>NW_006922695.1:106813-107764 GCF_000298275.1 Orycteropus afer afer | reverse complement strand
ATTAAACAATAACTGGAAAGAGAAACAGAATTAAAAAAAATCAGAGAGAGAGAGATAGAGCAGAGGCCAAACACAACATGGTCATTTTGGGACATACCAGGCAACATACATGGATGAGGAGAAACCAATGTCATGGATTCCCTAATAAGACAAAAACATAGGTGCCAAAAAAATATGGATTGAAGCAAGGTGAGCAGAACACAAGCTAGATCTAAGAAAATAAAGTGCAGAAAAGCAGGTGAGAACTCCAGTAACACAGCAACCATAGAACAAGGTGGGAGCCAAGAAATGGGGATAAATCTACTCTTCAGTAGTTGTCAATTGTCATTTGGTTTGGAGGACTGCACAGAGATGAAGACCTGTGAAGTATGGCTGGAGGCAATGGACAATGGGTGCCGTTCCCTTTCTTTATTCAGACCAGCAACCAAACAACCAGCTGCACTCACCCAGGTGTACAACGGACCATGCCAGTGAATAGATACCACAGAAGGGCACTCTTCCACCTTCCCCCACACACCTTCCTTGTGATCAGGGGTCAGGCTCTCTGGTACCTACGGACCCTGTGGCCCCCCTCCCCCACTACCCAACTTCTGTCAGGCTTGCTCATACCACCTCTTCCTACTTCCCATGCGCCACATGCCACAGACTGCCCTGTGCTGTTAGTGGAACATGGTGTTTGTCCTGCAGACCAAAAGTCCTGTGCCTGTCACAAGTGCAATTGACAAAGTTTGCCCTTGTGGATCTTGTGCTGCATGCCTGCAGCCTCTATAGTCATTGGCACACACTCATATGGAATGTGTGCCAGCCTCCCACAACCTCCATGGTCAAGGATGTATGTGCACATGAATTGTGTGCCAAGCTTCCACTGCAGTTGGGGGAGTATGCTACTGCAGATTGTGGGCCATGTGTGTCATTTTGCTGTTTTCCCAACTACTGGTGGCATGCAATCAC
>NW_006922695.1:83188-86335 GCF_000298275.1 Orycteropus afer afer | reverse complement strand
TCATACTTCGTACATTCCATGCCCGATGATTAATGGATGTCTGCAGCTGTTTGTCTTCAATTTGAGTGATGCCACATCAGCAAATGGAGGTCTTGAAAGTTTTACTTTTTCATAGGAGTAAGGCTGGGTTTACTCAGATAATGCAGCTCTTTTCCAGTCCTATTTTGAGAGCCTTCTAACCTAACCAGACTATTCATAAAGTTGTGTGGTAATGTGTCAAACAGTGTTTCTCTGCTGTTCATAAGGTTTTCCCTGGTCAATTATTTGAGAAGTGGATGGCCTCCTCCTTCTTCCTAGTCTGTCTCAGTCTGTGAGCTCGGATGATGCCTGTGCACCATGTGCATCCCACTGGGTTAGAAACACCAGTGGCTCAGCCTCAAAACTCACATCAACACATCACCACGGTAGGACAAACCGACAGACAAGTCTGCCTCCCTGTTGGAAACCCCTCGTACCACCCTTTCTTGGATCCCTGTGGCTGACTCCTCCTCTGTCCAGATTCCTAGGCCTTTTAATCCCCTTTCTCCCACTCTCCCATCCTGCTGCTTTGGGTGTGCCTGAGTTCCTCTCCTCACCTGGATCCCTGTGGCTGACCATCTATGGACAGTTGATATTTGACAAAGGACCAAAGCCCATTAAATGTGGGAGAGATAGTCTCTTTAGCAAATGGTGATGGAAAAATTGGATATCCACTAGCAGAAAAATGAAACAAGACTCATACTACTCCCCACACAATATAATGAACTCAAATTGGATCAAAGACTTAAATGTAAAATCCAAACCTATAAAGCTCATCAAAGACAAAATAGGGGAAAATTTAGAGGCTCTAATTTATGGCATAAATAGACTATATCAAGCATAACCCAAAGAGTACATGAGTGAAACCCAAAGAGTTTCATGGAGTGAAAAAAAGCTAGATAGCTGGGACCTTTTAAAAATTAAATTCTTCTGCACATCCAATGACTTTTCCAAAAGGGTAAAATGAAAACTTACATATCAGGAAAAATTTAAAAATTGTCTATGACATATCTGATGAGAGACTTATGTCCAAAATTTACAGAAATCCTCCACACCTCAACACCAAGAAGAAAAACAATCCAATTCAAAAACGGGCAAAAGGCATGAACATACACTTCACTAAGGATGATACGCTGGTGGCCAACAAATACATGAGGAAATGCAATCACTAGCTATTAGAGAGATGCAAATTAAACAAAAATGGAGATGTAATCTCAACCCAGCAATTATAATGGCAAAGTTCAACAAGATAGAGAATAACAAATGCTGGTGAGGGTGTGGGGAGATTGGAACTCTTGTACACTACTGGTGGGACAGCCACTGTAGAAAATGGTATGGTGCTTTCTTAAAAAACTGAAAATAGAAATACCATTTGATCCAGCAATTATATTCTTAGGAATATACCCAATAAAAGTAAAAGACAGGACAAAAATAGACACATGCACATCCGTTTTCATTGCAGCACAATTCACTATAGCAAAGAGATGGAAAAGCCTAAATATCTATCAACAGATGAATGGATATCCAAACTATGGTACATTCACCCAATGGAGTACTCTGCAATATTAAAGAATAATGAAGACTACACAAATCCTCTCACAACATGGATTGGATGGACATTATGCTGAGTGAAATAAGTCAATCATAGAAGGACAAATGTTGTATGAGTCCATTATTGTAAAAAGTCAAGAAATTATTTACTCGGGGAAGGAAATTCACTCTATTGGTTCCCAGATATGGGAGGGAAGGGGAAGAAAATTATTTGGGGGTCACATGTTGATTTGGGTGAGGGGAGGGGTGGTATGGAAAAAGTCTGTGACCAGCATGGTGACAATGGGGAAAGGGAGGACACAGAAACATACACAAAACATACAGAAAACAGAAACAAATATGATTATAGGAACAATACTGCATTACAGGAAGGGTCAGCCACAGGGACCCAAGTGAGGAGAGGAAACCCAGGCCACCCACCACAAGCAGCAAGGCAGGAAGCAGGGAGAGGACTGAAAAGGCAAAGGGAACTGGAACAGATTGAGGAGTCAATCGCAGGGACCCAGGTGAGGAGAGGAAACCCAGGCCATCCACCACAAGTAGCGAGGTGGGAAGCAGGGAGAGGACAGAAAAGGCAAAGGGGACCAGAACAGATTGAGGAGTTAACCTCAGAGATCCAGGTAAGGGTGGTTGGAGGGGTTTCCAACAGCTAAGGGAGACAAACATGTCTGTCAGTTTGTCCTACTGTGGTGACGTGTTGCTGTGAGTCTTGAGGCTGTGCTACTGGTGTTTCAAACCCAGTGGGGTGCACTTGGTGCACAGGTATCATCCCAGCTTGCAGACTGAGACAGACTAGGAAGAAGGAGGACACCATCCACTTCTCAAAGAATTGGCCAGGGAAAACCTTATGAATAGCAGAGAAACACTGTCTGACACATTACTGCATAACTTTATGAAAAGTCCAGAAACATTGTCCAATACAGAGAAGGAAGATGAGTCACTTAGCTTAGAAAGCTCTCAAAGTAGGACTGGGAAAGAGCTGCATTATCAGAGTAAAAACAGCCTTACTCATATGGATAAGGTAAACCTTTCGAGACCTCCATTTACAGACGTGGCACCACTCAAATTGAGAAGAAAGAGGGGCAAACATACATTAATAATTGGAACAGGGAATGTACAAAGTATAAATCTAGGAAAATTGGAAGTTGTCAGATAATGAAATGGTATGCATAAATATTGAATCCTAGGCATTAGTGAGCTGAAATGGACTGGTTTGGGCCATTTTGAATCAGACAAATACATGGTCTACTATGTCAGGAACGACAGTTTAAAGAGTAACATTGATCATCACAAAGGATGTTTCAAGATCTGTCCTGAAGTACAATTTGCTGTCAGTGATAGGATAATATCCATATGTCTACAAGAAAGACCTGTTAATATGACTATTATCCAAATTTATGCACCAACCACCAAAGCCAAAGATGAGGAAATTGAAGGTTTTTATCAACTTCTGTAATCTGAAATTGACCGAACATGCAATCAGGATGTGTTAATTATCACTGGTGACTGAAATGAAAAAGTTGGAAACAAAGAAGAATCACTGGTAGTTGGAAAATTTGGCCTTGGTGACAGAAATAA
>NW_006922695.1:78147-80868 GCF_000298275.1 Orycteropus afer afer | reverse complement strand
GGTGCTGGTGAAGAACGCTGAAGATACCATGGACTGCCAAAAGAACTAACAGATCTGTCCTGGAGGAAGTGCAGCTGAGATATTTCTTGGAAGCTAGAATGGCCAGACTTCATCTCACCTACTTTGGTCATGTTGTCAGAAGGGACCATTCACTGGAGAACGATGTCATGCATGGTAAGTTGGAGGGTTGACAAAAGAGGGGAAGGCCTTTGATGAGATGGATTGACATGGTGGCTGTGACAATGGGCTCAAGTATAGCAAGGGTCATGGAGTAGGCACGGGATTGAGTGGTGTTTCATTCTTCTGTGCCTAGGGTTGCTATGAGTCAGAAGTGACTCAACGGCACCTAACAACAACAACAACTGCATTATCACTACGGCTATGAGTAAATGCATAGACAGGTGACAAGATCAGGTGGGGGTAGGTGAACAAGAATATACCCTAGACCCCAGATAGATTGAGCTGAAGATAATCTTACATATGTATTTGTGCTTAAAAATTATCCACATAAATTACAATAGTAGCTCATGATAGAGTTGGAGTAGCTTCTCAGAGTCAACCAAACACTTTGTGAGAGAGTGAATCACTTGCATGCTCAGGATCATAGTCTTGGGGCTGGTACAACATAGTACATAAAAATCTTGTTCTACATCCTTCTTTGGTGAGTAGTTCCTAGGATCTTAAAAGCTTTTGAGCAGACATCTAAGATGTGACTATTGGTCTCCTCCAGTCTGGAGAAAAGAAGAGTGAAGAAAATCAAAGACATACAGATGCAAAAATCTTCAACAAAATCCTACTCAATAGACTCCAACAACACAAAAAAAAAAAAAAAACATTATGACCAAATGGGGTTCATATTGGGTATGCAAGGATGGTTCAACATTAGAAAAACAATCAACATCATCCATCACATAAATAAAACAAAGGAAAAGAACCACATGATCATATCAATCGATGCAGAAAAGGCATTTGATAAAATCCAACACCCATTCCTGATAAAAATTCTCAGCAAAACAGGAATAGAAGAGAAATTCCTAAATATAATAAAGGGCATTTATGCAAAATCAACAGCCAACATTATTCTCAATGGAGAGAGACTGAAACCATTCCTCTTGAGAACAAAGACCAGACAAGGATGCCCTCTATCACCACTTGACAGCAACAAATTCATACTTGTCAATAATTACACTGAATGTCAATGGATTAAGTGCACTACTCAAGAGATGGAGAGTTGCAGACTGGATAAGAAACTATAACCAATCAATATGCTCTCTACAAGAGACACACCCTAGCTGGTTCAAAATGAAGTCTCATCAGTAATCACCACGCTATTTCCCTTTAGCATCTTAGTGCTTGAAAAACCAGGTACAGCAGTTTGAATTAGGGATTCTGGTGCTCTGAACAGTTCACTCAGTCAGAATGCACAAAACTCAGAGGAGTAGAAGTAGAAAGGAAAAAGGCACAGGGAAAAAATAACAAGATCATAAGATCTATCCTGTGGAGAGCCAACAGGAAGCCAAGAAAAGGCATTGGAGACTTTCCTGGGGGAGTGCTGACCGTCAGGCAAGAACAACCATCTGAGACCTCCCTGGGTTAAGGAAGAAGACACACCACAGCAGTATGCCAGAGACCACACCAGCATACCAGCGATCACTAGAAGGATCTACCTTAAGCACATGATTTTATCAGTAACTTGGGCTGGCTAGGTGAAAACAGGCATGTCCAGCACTGCTGAAATCTGAGAAGAGAGTCCTTTGGTGCTATAGGAGGGCAGGCCTGGGGAGGTGCCCCTGCAGCAGGTCACTGAATAGGCTTGGGCCAGCTTAGTGGCACTGAGAGGCCTGCACTTGACTTTATCAGTAATATTGGGATCACAGATTACTAGCAGGCACTCTCCCAACTCCAGTGCCACTGAAACCAAGCTGATATTTGGTGCCGTGGGTGGGCAGACCCACAGAGGATGTCCCAAGGCAGACCGCAGTCTGGGCTGGTTGTGCTGGTGCTGCAGGCAGGCAGGCGCAGAGAGAGAAACCCCCACGGTGCATTGTGGAGATAGGAAGTTGTCTTGAGTCAGCCTTACGGCACCGAGGGGCCTCAAGAGGGTGTTTTTGCGTGTGTCTGAGCCGGGTGGAAAGTGGCAACCCCTTAACAACTGGAGTCTTAGATGAAACTGACCTGTGGGCCTGTGAATAAAAGTACAACGTCATCAGAAGCACCCACTGAAAGTCCTAGGAACCTCCCCAACAACAGTGAGCTTTCCTTCTTCTACTCCTACCCTCTCCACCAATAACTTCACTCATCCAATGAAAAAAACCACATTCAGCCACCATAAAACCTCATGGTTCTAACTTTAAACTCTCTTTATGACAAACAGAAACCCATATACACATTACACACAGTGAATCCACCATCACAAAGAAAAATGCAAAGCAACAAAGCATACCTGAATTAATAACTAATAAAATAAAATAAAATAAAGTACACCAGCTTCACCTTTTCAAAATAATAAACTATAAAACCAAGAGAAAACAAATCAATACAGAACCAACAGTTAAAGACAACATCAAAATGTCTAGGAAACAGCAGGCAACCTCAAATCAAACAAACAAACAAAAAAGGATAAAGCATTAAAAGCAAAACCACAAACAAAGGTCTCATTACACATGGAGGAAGAGGAGGCAATAGAATTATCTGAAAAGGAATTTTTAAAATATGTTTACA
>NW_006922695.1:76416-77201 GCF_000298275.1 Orycteropus afer afer | reverse complement strand
GCACACAGTAACAGCAACTAACCTATCAGAGGGAATAAAACTTCTAGGTACAAACTTCCAAATGGAGAGGAAAACAGGACAATGTCTTCACAGTATTCACTGTTCAAAAATGTAGAGACAGGAATATACTCCAAGGTAACCACAGAGAAAAGTAACAATCCCCCTAAGCAAATCCAGAAGGAAGGAAAACATTTGGGTTTAATAAGCACAACACCAACAATAAACAAGAAAAAAGAGAAAGCATTAGGCAACAAACTGAGCTCAGCCCAGAAAAGTATATGGACCAAGGAAACACCAACAACACAACAAAAAAACACAATAGAATAACAGCAATCAATTCATACTTATCATTCATTACAGTCAATGTGAATGGACTAAATGTCAAGAGAAAGAGAGTGGAGAACTGGATAAGAAAAGAAGACCCATCGATATGCTGCCTTCAAGAGACCCACCTTAGACTCAAAGATACAAAAAAAAATTAAGAGATAAGGGATGGAAAAAAATGTGCCAAGCCAATGGAAACGATATAAGAGCAGGAGTGACAATACTAATTTCTGATAACATAGACTTTAAGGTGAAAAACATCATAAGAGACAAAGAAGGTTATTACATGATGCTTGAAAGTGTCAATTGACAAAGAAGACCTTATGATTATAAATATGTATTCACCCAATGAAAGTGTTCCAAAATACGTGAAACAAACATTAATTGAATTAAAAGAGACAATAGACAACTCTACAATAACAGTAGGAGACTTTAACACACCACTTTCAAAGAGGGACAGG
>NW_006922695.1:74492-76091 GCF_000298275.1 Orycteropus afer afer | reverse complement strand
CAAAGCATCTTCTCAGACCACAATGCTATAAAATTAGAAATTAATAATAGGAAGAGCAAGGAAAAAGCATCAAACACATGGAAGCTGAACAACTCACTGCTCAAAAACTACTAGGTAATAGAACAGATAAAAACTGAAATAAAAAAAAAAATTCCTAGAAACTAATGAGAATGAAGATACATCATACCGAAACCTATGGGACACAGAGAAAACAGTACTCACAGGACAGTTTATAGCAATATATCCATACATCAAAAAAGAGGAAGGAAACAAAATGAACACTCTAACCCATCAACTCCAACAAATAAACTAGAACAACAAAGGAATCCCACAGTATCTAGAAGCAAGGAAATAGTAAATATCAGAGCAGAAATAAAAGAAAACAAAAATCCATAGAGAAAATCAACAAAACAAAGAGCTGGTTCTTTGAAAAGATTAATAAAATCAATAAGCCATTGGCAGACCTAACAAAAGTAAAGAAAGAGAAGATCCAAATCACATGATTTGTAAACGAAAATTGTGTCATCACAACAGAACCAACGTAAATTAAAAATATACAGACAGAATATTATGAAAAACTGTACTCCAATAGATTTGAGAACCTAGAAGACATGGAAAGCTTCTAGAATCACAAGACCTACCTATACTCAGAAATAGAAAACTTGAACAGACCTATAACAAAAGAAGAAACTGATCAGGCCTTAAAAAAAATTTCCCACAAAGAAAAGCTCTGGCCCTGATGGCTTCACTGGAGAATTCTATCAAATATTCAGAAAAGAGTTGACATCTATGCTACTCAAGCTATTCCAGAGCATAGAAAAAGATGGAGTACTCCCATACTGATTTAGGGAGCAAGTATAGCACTAATATGAAAACCAAGGAAAGACACCACTAGAAAGGAAAACTAGAGACCAATATCCCTCATAAATACAGATGCAAAAATATTTAACAAAATCCTAGTGAACAGAATCCAACAACTTATCAAAAAAATAATATACCCAGACCATGTGGGATTCATACCAGTTTTGCAAGGGTTTTTCAACATCAGGAAATCAATGTAGTACACCACATAAACAAAACAAAAGAACCTTGTGATTATATCAACTGATGCAGAAAAAATATTGGATAAAATCCAACATCCATTCCTGATCAGAACTCTCAGCAAAAACAGGGATAGAAGGGAAAATCCTCAACATAATAAAGGATATATATGCAAAGCCAATGGCCAGCATCATTATTAATGGAGAAAGACTCAAGGCATTCCCCTTATGAATGGAACCAGACAGGGATGCCCTCTATCACCATTTCTATTTAACACTGTATTGGAAGTCCTGGCCAGGGCAATAAGGCAAGAAAGAGAAATAAAAGACATACAAACTGTCAAAGAGGAACTAAAACTATCTCTATTTGCGGATGATATGATCCTGTACATAGAAAACCCAAGGGACTCAATAAAAGAACTACTGGAAGTAATAAGAGGTTCAGCAAAGTGGGAGGATACAAGGTCAACACACAAAAGTCAGTTGGATTCCTCTACACCAATAAAGAGTCCTCTAATAAAGAAATAAGGGAAACAATACCATTTACAATAGCTACTAA
>NW_006922695.1:71919-73513 GCF_000298275.1 Orycteropus afer afer | reverse complement strand
GCCAACAAACACATGAGGAATTGCTCATGATCATTACTCATTAGAGAGATGAAAATCAAAACAACAATGAGATATCATCTCACCCCAGCAATAATAGCAAAGTTCAACAGGTCAGAAAATAACAAATGCTTGCAAGGTTGCTGAGAGATTGGAACTCTCGTGCATTGCTGGTGGAATTGTAAAATGGTACAATCATTGTGGCATATAGTATGGCATTTTCTTAAAAAACTGAAAAGAGAAGTATCATTTGACCCAGCAATTGCATTACTAGGAATATATCCTAAAGTGGTGAGAGACAGTGCATGAACAGACATATGTACACCTATGTTCATTGCAGCACAATTCACTATAGCAAAGAGATGGAAACAACCCAAATGCCCATCGATGGATGAGTGGATAATCAAATTATGGTATATGCACACAATGGAATACTATGCCATATTAAAGAACAATGAGGGATACATGAATAATCTCACAATGTGGATGAACCTGGAGGACTTTATGCTGAGTGAAATAAGTCAATCACAGAAAGACAAGTATGTTGTTAGCCTATTACTGTTAAAAGACAGAGAAGGGTTTCCTTGGAAAAAGGAACTCACTTAGTAGATTACCGACATGGAGAGGGAAGGAGAGGGATTAATTTCAGGCTAGTTGGGGCCTACATGCTGACATGAGTAGGGGGAGGTATATACGGGAAGGATCTATGACCACCATGATAACATTAGGAAATGGGAGGACACCAAATTGTGCACATAAGAGATAGATGTTAATACCAACCAATGTGTCTACAACGTAAACTGCATTGGCTTTAACACCAAACACCAGGCTAGACATAAACACCTGAGATGATCAAATGGGGGTCAGTGAACAGAAGTATACTCTAGACCAAGGATAGATTCAGCTGAGGCTAATCTTGCACAGAAACGAGTGATACAAAATTCCTGCACTCCTTACAGAAACAATAAAACACAGATACAGAGTAATCCCTCACAGACAACCAGACAGTATGGAAGAGAGATACAATAGATCTACTGCCTCAGGACCATAATGCTGGGGGACACTGGACTCAATTGGGACAAAAAAATACAAAAAAGCCTTGCTCCACATCCTACATTGGTGAGTAGCGACTTAAAAGCTTTCAAGCAGCCATCTAAAATGCAGCTATGGTCTCCTAGCATCAGAAGCAAAGAACGTGGAAAAAAGAAAAAAAATAAAAAGGCATTTGGAACCAATTAGCCATGGGACACAATGGCTCTCAAGACCAAAAGAAGTAGATAGTGCCTGGCTACCAATGGCAATCACTCAGGAATGGATCAAATCTGCAGATTGTGGATAGAGTGGGAGGGAGAACTTGGGACAAAATCCAAAAACTCAATAATGACCAGAATTACTGATCAGTTGAAATCTGGTGAGACCCCCAATACTATGGCGGTGGAATACATTCTGCACCTGAAATAAAATGTACCCCCAAGGGCTGGCTCTCAGTCCAATAGTTAACAAGATGTACACATAGACCACGCAACCCCAGATGATGCACCAACATACTCTATGGTAATACATCCCTTGGAGCAATAGACCACGGGACACCAGAGGA
>NW_006922695.1:69736-71519 GCF_000298275.1 Orycteropus afer afer | reverse complement strand
ACATTTTGGATATTTAAAATGACAGTATTTTCATTCAGATCCCAGGGACCTAAGAATACACTCTGCTTGGCATGGACAGCTGGGACATAAGGGAGACTAACAACAGGAAAGGAGACAGGTGGTGAGTGTATAAGTGCTGCCAAGTAGTGAATAGAGGAGCAAAATACCCTGCTTACTTATATAACATCCAAACAAAACATAGGAAATGAAAATCTTGGGCAAGTCACTCCTACATACAATCACCAATTAAATATAAACACAAAAATGTCACAATGTGTTGGAGACAACAGAGTATCACAGTTCACACAACGAAGCAAGATAAAACAGGAGAAACAAGGGACCAGGATACAGACACAGAACATATCCCTGAAGAAGGAACAGCATTGGAATTCCCTGATAAGAAATTCAAAATAATTATATTTAGGTACGTTCAGTGGACTGAGAGACAGATCAAGGAAAACACAGACAAAATTAAGGAAAAGACAGAGAAAACCCTACAACAACTTTGGAACACAATACAAGAGAAAAATGACAAAATAAATGAAAAATTAGAAATGATTCAACATCTACAGATAGAAATCCAGAAGTTTAATACTAAATTGTCAAAAATAGATAGCACATTGAACAGGAAAAGGAGTAGAATTGACTCAATGGAAGACAGAATTAGTGAGATTGAAGACAAATATCTCAATACTTCTTTGGAAAGGGATCACTCAGAAGAAATATAAAAGCAAAATGAAAAAAGCCTAAGGTTCATGTGGGATACCATCAAAGGGAATAACTTACATGTAATTGGATTCCAGAACAGGAAGGGACAAATAATTCCACATATAAAATGGTCCAAGATTTGTTGGAAGAGAATTTCCCTAGTATGATGAAAGATGAAAATATATCAAGAATATATCAAGATGAGAATATTCAAAAAGTCCACTGGACCCCAAAAATGATTGACCTCAAAAGAAAATCACCAAGACATATCATCATCAAATTCACCAAAACCAATGGCAAAGAATCTTGAAAGCAGCATGGGAAAAATGAAAAGTTACCGACAAGGGGCAGGCAACCAATAACACTAAACTCAGATTTCTCGGCAGAAACCATGCAGGCAAGAAGACAACGGGAAGGTGTGTATACATATGTGTGTGTGTGTGAGTATGTAATTTATATATTAAAAATTTCCAACCAAGAATTTTATATACAGCAAAATTGTCCCTCAAATATGGTGATAAAATTAGGACATTTCCAGATAAGAAGAAATTAAGGAAAATTGTTAAAACCAGACCAACCTTACAAGAGATGCTACCTATAGCATCTTTTGGACAAAGAACAACAACAAACAACAACCAGCCATTAACACACATGATGGCATAACCCAGAAACCAACACAGTAACAGAAGTATCCAAAGTAAATAAGCGTACAAGATTGTAAACAGGGACCCAGAGACAGAAATTGACAAATGAGGACAACGACAAACCAAAAAGAGGGCAAAAATTGTGTAGTTACAGACTTCTAAATGGTAGGGAATTAAAGACAACTGGAAGATAGAATGGACTGTTCTAAACTTGGGAAGAAAATTATAAATCACAGAGTAACCTCAAAGAAAAATGACAAACCTTCACATCAAAATAAAAAAGAGGACAAGCACAAATATTTAGCAAATACTAAAACAGTAGCAAGGAAGGAAGTGATAACACAATTCATAAACAAAATGAGCTCAGCACAGAAAATTATATGGAACAAGGAAATCAACAACACCACGAAAAAGCACATAGCAAAATGACA
>NW_006922695.1:61088-69636 GCF_000298275.1 Orycteropus afer afer | reverse complement strand
GCTGTCAAGTCGGACTCAACTCATAGCGACCCCTCCTTGGGTTTCCAAGGCAGTATCACTACAGAAGTAGATTGCCCAACCTTCCTTCTGAGGAGTGGTGTGAGTAGCTGATTGTTAAAGTTATACACCTGGTATATTTCTGTTGGTGTGGCAGGAAGCAAACTTCTGGGAAGTTTGTTCTCTCTCAGGTGTATAAAATTCTGATGTTGGGATTGATTAGTTTTGGCCACTCTGCCAAGCTCAAAAAGGAGACCTCCTAGAGGTAGGAGGAGGAAAGTCTCTCTGACTGCTGGCTGAGAAAGACATGCTGTTGAGAGAAACACACTGCTGAGAGACATGAGAGAGACATGCTGCTGAGAGAGAGATGTGAGAGACATGCACTGCTGAGAGACAGATGTGCTATGGAAAGAGACTCCCAGCTGAGAGATGGCCAGCCGAGAGAGACTGAGCATGTTCCTGAGCTTGAATTGTAGCCTGTTTCTCCCCTAATAAACCCCATAATCTCCGAGTTCTGTGTGGTTTATTGAACCCGCAAAGAGGTGGTGGGTTCAGCAGGAGAGATGGTTGTTGTCAAGGGTGGTAAGAGGGCTGGAAGGTGATGTCATATCTGGCCTCATAGGAATTGGCCTTGGGCTGCTGATGGTGATTCTGTCCTCCTCTTGTGTAGTTAAAGGATGTTGGAAGATGCCACCTCCTTGTTCCTTTTGCAATATGTAAGGAAAAAGAAATAACCAAACTCACTGCCATTGCGTCAATTCTTACTCATAGTGACCCTCATTGGGCTTCCTATGCTGTAAATTTTTATGGAAGCATGAAGTATAGCCAGGAGCATTTATTACATCTGAAGAGGAAAAGCAGAATAAATACAAACAGTAGAATAAAACAGCACTTGGAGAAATCAAACACCTGATAAATTTATTAGCTGGTTTTGCAGTGATCCAGTCCCTCACAGTGTTTGGTTATGGCTAAGAAGTTTTCAAAAACTTTTCCCCCTATATGCTCTATCATGTGTGGATATATTAGGAGCACACACAAATACTTTTGTAGAAATATACTCTGCCAAATCTATATATACTTGTGGGTGTACACCCCACACCTGTTAAGCTTACATATCTACCTATGTATCCATTTAGAAATTATTTATTACTGTTTTTGCAGGATCGTGTATGTAATAGTGTTTACCACTGTTGTCTTTTATTCCTGTGTACCTCTCAGTGTCTTCCTTTGCCCTAGTCATGTTGTTATGACCTCTCCCTTATTGCATATTACCTTTCCGTTCACCCAAGTTAATACACATTTACTCTCTGGTAGTGATTTTCCATATCTCCCTTTCCCATCTCTGGTAGCCATCAAAGAATGTTTCTTTCTCTGTGTAAACCTTTCCTTGACTTTTTATAATAGTAGGCTTGTACAATATTTTTCCTTTTGTGATTGGCTTATTTCAATCAGTATATTGTTCTCCAGGTTCTGAGATATTTTCAGGATTCATTGTTATTCTTTAACGTTGTGTAGTATTCCATTGTGTGTATGTACCATAGCTGTTTACCCATTCATCCATTGATGGGCACTTAGGTTGTTTCCATCTTTTTGCTATTGTGAACAATACTGTGATGAACATGGGTGTGCATATATCTATTCATGTCACAGTTCTTATTTCGCTAGGATATATACCTAGTAGTGGTATTTCTGGATCATACAGTATCTCTAACTTTTTAAGGAAAAGTCATACCATTTTTCACAGTGGTTATACATTTTAAAAACCCACCAGCAGTATATGACTGTTACAATCTCTCTGTACCCTCAGCAGCATTGGTTATTTTCTATTTTTTAAATCATTGCTATTGTTGCTGGGTTAATTGAGATGTTATTTTTGTTTTAATTTGCATCCTTCTAAAGGCTAATGATCAAGATAATTTCTTTATGTATTTGTTGGCCACCTGAAACTCTTCTTTGGTGAAGTATCTGTTCATGTTCTGTGCCTATTTATTAATTGGATTGTATATTTTTGTATTATTGAGGTGTTGAAGTCCTCTATAAATTTTAGATATTAGTCCTTTGTCAGATATCATTGCAAAAATTTTTACACAGTTCATAGATTCTCATTTTGCTCTTTAGAAGTCTTTTGATGTGCATAAGTGTTAAATTTTTGGAGGTCCCAGTTAGCTTGTCTTCTGTTGTTTATGCATTTTTAGTTATGTTAGTTATTTTTAGCTATGCTGTAAATTAGGACCTTAAATTAGCCTCTATTTTTTTCTTTCAAAATCTTTATAGTTGTAGGTTTTTCATTTAGGTCGTTGATCCATTTTGAGTTAGATTTTCTATATAGTGTGAAGTATGCTTCCTGTTCCATTTTTCTGCAAATGGATATTCAGTTTTGTCATTTTGTTAAAGAGACTATCTATTCCCCCATTTAATGTATTTTGTACCTTTGACAAAGATAAGCTGTCCATACATGGATGCATTTACTTCTGGTTTGTCATTTGTGTTCCATTGTTTCTGTCATTGTACCCATACCAGGCTATTTTGATTGCAGTGGTGGTATAGTAGGTGCTGAGATAAGGAAGTGGGAGGCCTTCTGCTTTGTTCTTTTCCTTTGGTAGTGCTTTGTTTTTCCAGATCATCTTTCTTTTCCATACAAAGTTAGTGACTGGTGTTTCCATGTCCTTAAGAATGTTGATGGACTCTGCATTGGGATTACATTGTATCTTAGATCACTTTGGGTAGTATTGACATTTTCACAATGTTAAGTCTTCTATCCATGAATGTGGTTTGTCCTTCCAATTTTGTAGGTCTCTTTTGGTTTATTGCAGTAGTATTTTGTAGTTTTATTTATAAGTCTTTTGTACCCACTGTTACCTTTATTCTTAAGTATTTTATCTTCTGATAACTATTGTAAATGGTATTGTTTTCCTGGTTTCCTTTTAGGAATTCTCTTTGTTAATGTAGAAGAATCCAACTGATTTTTGTAGGTTGATATTGTTCCTTTCCACTTTACTGAATGATTCTATTAGTTCCAGAAGCTTACTGACTGTGCTTCTGGAATTTTCTGTATAGGATCATATCGCTTGCAGATGGAGATAGTTTTACTTCTTCCTTACATATATGGATGCTTTTTATTTTCCTTCCTATTCTTATTGCTCTGGCTAGGATGTCCAATTCAATAATAAATGAGTTCTGATAAATGGCATCCTTGTTGGGTACACATTCTCAAAGGGAATGTTGTCAGTTTCTCTCCACTGAAAATAATGTTGGTCATTGGTTTTGTTTTATATACCCTTAATTATGTTGAGAGATTTCTCTTCTATTCCTATTTTTCTGAATTTTTATCAGTAATGGGTGTTGCATTGTATCAACTCCTTTTCTACATTGATTGATATGATCATGTGATTCTTTTCCTTTGTTTTATTTATGTGGTAGATTACATTGCTTGTTTTTCTAAAGGTGAGCCATCCTTGCCTACCTGGTATGAATCTCACATGGTCAAGATTATTTTTTGATATGATGTTGGATTCCATTTCTTAGAAATTTTTTTTTAACTTTTTATTGTGATTTGGGTAAAATTTTACAGAGCAGATTTGTTTTCCATTTAACAGTCATACACATTTTATTTCAGGACACTGATTACAATCCCCACAATAAAACAGTTCTCTTCTTACTTCCTCCACGTGTTTATCCTTTCCCTGTGCCCTTCTTAACTATGCATTCCTGCCTCCCTATCTTTCTCTCTGTGCAAATACTGCTCTTCTTATCTCCCATAGTTGATTGTTCTAAGGGGTTCAGCTGTAGGACTGTCTATTGTTTAGCTGAGAGTTAAGCCACGGGAATGAGTTCAGTTCCAGGTCTGAAGGGTGACGGGGGTCATAGTCTCAGGGGTTTCAACAGTGTCTATTCGACCAGTAATCCTGGTCCCCCCCCCCCCCATGTTTTTGAATTGTGTTCCACATTTATTCGCATTCTATCCAGGTTCTCCAATTTTGATCCATCCATTCCTGAGTGCTCTGCATTGGTAGCTGGGCACCATCTAGTTGCTCTGGTCTCTGGGTCATGTAGGCTGAATTCCCATGGTCCACTAGTCTCTTGGACTAATTGTTACCATGTGTCTGTGATTTTCTTCATTCTTCTATGCTCTGGATGAGAAGGGACCAACAGTTGCATCTTTGATAGCTACTTAAAAACTTTTAAGACTCCAAATGCTACCCACCAAAGTGGGATGTAGAACAATGTTTTTGTGTAATATATTGTGCCAGTTGAATTTGTGTCCTCCACAACCATGGTCCCAAGCCCATAGGCCCAGTGACTCTCCCTCAAGATGCTTGGTTGTGGATAAGAAGTTATCTTAACTTTGTCCCCTGTTAATATTTTGGTATATGGACATTTTTATAGCAGTGTTTTATAGGTTTTTTTTTCCCCCTAACAGACCCAAGTCTTCAGTTTCTTTTTTGTTTTGTGTTTTTAACTTTATATTGTGATTTGGATGAAAGTTTACAGAGCAAGCTCATTTTCCACTCAACAGTTTACACACATTTCATTTTGTTACATTAATTGAAACTCCCACAATGTAGCAACTTTCTTCCCACTAGCTCACTATGGTTACCGTTTCCTTGTGTCTTTCATTTTCTACCTCTTGTGCACTTTGCTGTGTCTTCATTTTCCTTAGTAATATTGTGCTGGTCACCAACTTTTGGTATATTGCTGTTCCTTTCATCCAAATCATTGTTTGTCTCTTACATAGCTAACATGATTCCTTCTTCTCCCACCCATCCCTGGCAAACAACAAAGTATCTTTCCTTGACTTTTATAATAGTGGGCTCATACTGTATTTGTCTGGTGATTAACTTATTTCACTCAGTATAATATCCTCCAAGTCTGTCCACGTTGTGAGGTGTTTAGTGGGTACTTCATTATTCTTTTATGTTGCATAGTATTACTTTATGTGAATGCACCATAATTTACTTACACATTCATCTGTTGATGGGCATTTGTGTGGTTTCCATCTATTTGCTATTGTGGATAGTGCATATTCATGTCCCAGCTCTCACTTCTTTAGAATATATACCTCATAATGGGATTGCTGGATCAAATGATATTTCATTTTCCATCTTTTTAAGCAATTGCCATTCCATTTTGCACAGTGGTTTTAACATTTTACAGTCCCACCAGGACCATACGAGAGTCCCACTCTCTCCAAACCCTTGCCAACACTTGTTGTTTTCTAACTTGCTGAAGTTTGTTATTATTGCTGGGGTAAGATGATATTTCATTGTTATTTTGATTTTCATCTCTTTAATGACCTACTTCATTTAAGGAGCTCTGGTGGCGTAGTGCCTAAGGCATTTGACTGCTGACCAGTAGGCTGGTAATTCAAACCCATAAGCCACTCCTTGAAGGAAGACTGGGCTATCTATTGCCGTAGAGATACCATCTCGGACACCCAAAGAGGGGTCACTATGAGTTAGAACCAACTCGATGGCAGTGAGCTAATGGCTAATGATCATGAATATTTCTTCATGTGTTTGTTGACTGCCTGAATATCTACTTTGGTGAAATATCTATTCGCATCCTCTGTCCATTTTTTTTTTTTTTTTTTTTTAATTTGGTTGCTTGTCTTTTTGATGTTGAGGTGGGGAAGTTTTCTTTAAATTTTGGAGAAGTCCTTTGCCGGATATGTCATTGCCAAATATTTTTTCTCAATCTAAAAGTTCTCTTTTTACTTTTGATACACATAAAGATTTAACTTTTAGAAGATCCCGGTCATCGAGTTTATTTTCTGCTTTTGTGCATTTTTTATTATGGTGGATAATCTATTTATGCCACAAATTAGACCCTCTATGTTTGTTCCTATTTTTTCTTTGATGAACTTTATAATCTTAGGTTTTACATTTAGGTATTTAATACATCTTGGGATACTTTTTGTGTATGCTGTGAGGTATGGATCTTGTTTCATTTTTCTGCAAATGGATCCAGTTTTGCCAGCACCATTTGTTACAGGGACTATCTCTTCTCCATGTAATGAATTTCAGCCCTTTGTCAAAGATCAGCTGTCTGTAGGTGGATGGATTATTTCTGGGTTCTCAATTCTGTTTCAGTATTGTATGTGTTGGTCGTTGTACCAATACCAGGCTGCTTTGACTACAGTGTTTGTATAGCAGGTTTTCAGATTGAGGAGTGTGGTAGTTAAGATTATATGTCAACCTGGCTGAGTGGCCAGGCAGCTGGTGGTAGTTATTACCTATGATGAGACTAGCAATCAACTCCAGGTGCAATCTACCATGAGCAGCTCTGGTTTCCTTCCCGTATATAAAAAGAAGATCTTGGAATAGTCTATAGCTTTTTGGCATGCTTGAACCCTGCATGTAGGCAAGCCATTGTTCAGCAGCCTGCCATGCCCTGCCAATCTTGGGACTTTTTCTGGACTTGAATTACTTGCCTGCTGTGTTGTTTGGCAATAATGGGACTGTGCCTTTTTACTTGTTGACTTTGGGTTTGTCAGCCTCAGCAGCCAGCAGCTGCCTGAACAAAGAAAAGCCTCCATCTTCAGTGGGCTGGGAGCAGGAGGCAGAGCTGAAGCCGAAGGTTGAGGGGCTTTCTCACCCAGTCCCTAGAGCCTGGCACTTTGAGCTCGGACTTCAAGCCTCCCAAACTGTAAGAGAATAGACTCTTGATTGTGAAAGCCATTCCACCTGTGGTAGTCGGTCAGAGCAGCACTAGGTAACCAAAACAGAGTGTAAGCCCTCCTATTTTTTTTTTTTTTCGAGTAGTTCTTTGCTTATCTGAGGTCTCTCTCCTTTCCATATAAAATTAGTGATTGGATTTCTCATGTCCTTAGAGAATGTTGATGCAATATGGATCAGGATTGTAATATATAGATTGCTTTGCATAGTACTAATATGTTCAGTCTTCCAATCTATGAGAATGGAATCTTCTTCCATTTAAGTAGGTCTCTTATAGTTTCTTGCAGTAGTGTTTTATAGTTTCCTTAAATAGGTCTTTTGTGTTCCTGGCAAGATTTATTCCTAAGTATTTTATATTTTTGGTAGCTATTGTAAATGTTATTGATATCTTTATTTTCTTTTCAGTGATCTCTTTGTTGATGTAGAAGAATCCAACTGATTTTTGTATGTTCATCTTGATCCTGCTACTTTGCTGAATCTTTCAATTAGTCCCAGTAGTTTTCTTGCTGGGTCTCTTAGATTCTCTATGTATAGGATCATGTCATATGGAAATAGAGTTTTACTTTTTCCTTGTCAATTTGGATGCCCTTTATTTCTGTTCTTTCCTTATTGCTCAGGATAGGACTTCCAGTACAATGTTGAATAGAAGGGGTGATGCAGGGCATCCTTGTTGGTTCCTGTTGAAAGGGGAACGTGTTGTCTCTCTCTCTCCATTGATAATAACGTTGATTTTTTGCAGGAGTTCTAGTAGTGTAGTGCCTAAGGCATTTGACTGCTAACCAGAAGGCTGGCGGTTCAAACCTACCAGCCACTTCTCAGAAGGAAGGTTGGGCAATCTACTTCCATAGTGATACTGCCTTGGAAACCCAAGGAGGGGTCGCTATGAGTGGGATCCAACTCAATGGCAGTGCGTTTGGTTTTTGGTATTAATTTTGCATATTGTGGTGGTTATGTTTGTTGTCAAATTGGCTGGGTCTGGTTGAGTGCCTGGGCAGCTGGTGGTAGTTATTCCCCCAATGAGAATGGCAATCAACTCTATGGTGGGATCTACCACAAGTAGCTAAATAGCTGCTTTGGGTATGTGGTCTGCTTCCCATGTGTAAGAAGCAGCTTTTAGAATGGTCTCTAGCTCATGGCACACTTGGACCCTGCATGTAGCTGTGTCATTGTTCGGCAGCCTTCCATGCTCTGCTGACCTTGGGACTTACAATGGACTTGAATGAATGGCCTGCCATGTAGTTGGGTAACATAGAAACTGTGCCTTTTTACTTGTCAACTTTGGGCTTGTCAGCCTCAGAAGCCAGCAGCTGTCTGAATGAAGAAACGCCTCTAGCTCCAGTGGGCCAGGAGCAGGAGGCAGAGCTGGACCCCAAGGTTGAGGGGCTTTCACCCCGCCCCTAGAGCCTGGCACTTTGAACTCTGACTTCTAGCCTCCCAAACTGTAAGAATAAAATCTTGTTTGTTAAGGCCATCCCATTTGTGGTATATTTTTGTCAGAGTAGCACTAGGTAATCAGAACACATATATACCTTTTATTGTGTTGAGGGGTTTCATTTCTACTCCTATTTTGCTGAATGGGAATTGGATTTTATCAAATAACTTTTCTGCATTGATATGATCATGTGGTTCTTTTCCTTTGTTTTATTTAGATGATCGATTACATTGATTGTTTTTCTAATGTTGAAAAATCGTTGAATACCTGATATAAATTCTTCTTGGTCATGGTGTACTTTTTTATTTTTATTTTTTTAATATAATGTAGGATTTTATTGGCTAATATTTTGTTGGGATTTTTTTGCACCTATAGGCATGCAAGATATCTTTCCAAAGTTTTGCTTTTTAGTGGTGTCATTGCCTGATTTTGGTAGCAGGATTAT
>NW_006922695.1:56847-59944 GCF_000298275.1 Orycteropus afer afer | reverse complement strand
TGTTTATGTGTTTATCTGTAGCCTGGTGTTTGGTGTTAATGGTAATGCAGTATTGTGGACATATTAGTATTAGCCTCTGTCGTCTATATCTTATGTGCACAATTTAGTATCCTTCCTTTCCCAGATGTTATCATGGTCATCACAGACCCTTTCCATACCATCCTTCCCCTTACCCACATCAGTGTGTGAAATTATTCCCTCCTCTTCCCTCCCTACCCTGATAACATACAAAGTGAGTTCCCTTCCTTAAGCAAACATTTCCTTTTCTTTTTACAGTAATGGACTCATACAATATTTGTCCATTGTGTGAATGTACCATAATTTGGTTATCCATTCATCTGATGATGGGCATTTAGGTTGTTTCCATCTCTTTGCTATAGTTAATTGTGCTGCAATGAACATAAGTGTGCATGTGTCCTGCCTCTCATTTCTTTAGGATATATTGCTAGCAATGGATTAGTTGGGTCAAATGGTATTTCTATTTTCAGTTATTTTTTAAGGTAACACCATACCATTTGCCACAATGGTTGTATCATTTTACAATCCCACCAGCAGTGTATAAGAGTTCCAAACTCTCTGCAACTCCGGCAGCATTTGTTATTTCCTGTCCTGTTGAACTTGGCTATTATTGCTGGGATGAGATGCTATCTCATCGTTGTTTTCATTTGCATCTCTCTAATGACTAATGATTGCAAGCAATTCCTCATGCATTTGTTGGCTATCAACATATCATCTTTAGTGAAGTGTCTGTTCATGTCTCTTGCCCATTTTTGAATTGGATTGTTAGTCTTCTTGATGTTGAGATGTTAAAGGTTTTTATAGATTTTGGAGATAAGTCCTTTGTCAGATATGTCATTGGGAAATATTTTCCCCCAATATGTAGGTTATCTTTTTAGCCTTTTGATAAAGTCTTTCAATGCACATAAGAATATAATTTTTAAAAGGTCCCAGTCATCTACCTTATCATCTACCTCCAGTGCATTCTGGGTTATGCTTGATAGTCTATTTATGCCATAAATTTGGGCTTCTAGATTTGCCCCTATTTTATCTTTGATGAATTTTATAGTTTGGGGTTTTACATTGAAGTCTTTGATCCAACTTGAGTTTGTTTTTGTGTTTGGGATGAGGTATGAGTCTTGTTTCATTTTTCTACAAGTGGATATCCAGTTGTCCTAACACAATTTTTTAAAGAGGCTATCTTGTCCCCATTTAATGGGTTTTGGACCTTTGCCAAAGATTAGTTGTCCATAGATGGATGGGTCTATTTCTGCATTTTCAATTCTGTTCCAATCATGTATCTGTCTATCATTGTACCAATACCACACTGTTTTGACTACTGTGGCTTTATACTAGGTTTTAAGATCCAGGAGTGTGAGACCTCCCACTTTGATCTTCTTCTTCAGTAGTGTTCTGCTTATCCAATGTCTCTTTCCTTTCCATATGAAGTTAGTAATTGGTTTTTCAGTGTCCTTAAATTTTTTTGTTGGTATCTGGATTGGGATTGCATTAAATGTGTAGATTGCTTTAGGTAGTAATGACATTTTCACAATATTCATTCTACCTATCCATGAACAAGGCAGGTTGTTCCATTTATATAGATCTCTTCTTGACTCCTGTAGTAGTGTTTTATAGTTATCTTTATATAGGTCTTTTCTGTCTCCAACAAGATTTATTCCTAGATATTTTATCTTTTTAATAGCTATTGTAAATGGTATTTTTAAACCTTATTTCTTTTTCAGAGGTCTCTTTGTTTGTGTAGAGGAATCCAACTGATTTTTGTATGTTGATCTTTTGTTGTTGTTGTTGTTTTTGTTGTTTGATCTCTTGGGTTTTCTATGTACAGGATAACATCATCCTCAAATAGAGATAGTTTTAGTTCCTCTTTGCCAATTTGGATGCCTTTTATGTCTCTTTCTTGCCTTATTGCCCTGGCCAGAACTTCCAATACAATGTTAAATAGGAGTGGTGATAGAGGGCATCCTTATCTGGTTCCCATTTGTAAGGGGAATGCTTTGAATCTTTCTCCATTAACAATGATGTTGGCTGTTGGCTTTGCATATATACCCTTTATTATGTTGAGGAATTTCCCTTCTATCCCTATTTTGCTGTAAGTTCTGAACAGGAAAAGGTGTTGGATTTTATCAAATGCCTTTTATGTGTCGATTGATATAATCATATGGTTCTTTTCTTTTGTTTTGTTTATATGGTGGATGACATTGATTGTTTTTCTGATGTTGAACCACCCTTGCATACATGGTATGAATCCCACTTGGTCAGGATGTATTATTTTTTTGATATGTTGTTGGATTCTGTCGGCTACTATTTTGTTGAAGATTTTTGCATCTATGTTCATGAGGGATATTGGTCTGTAGTTTTCCTTTTTATTGGTGTCTTTCTCTGGTTTTGGTATTAGTGTTATGCATGCTTCATAAAATAAGTTTGGGAATACTCCATCTTTTTCTATGTTCTGGAATAGCCTGAGTAGTATAGGTATCAGCTCTTCCCTGAATGTTTGGTAAAACCTCCAGTGAAGCCATCAGGGCCATGACTTTTTCTTATGGGAAGTTTTTTTATGACCTGTTAAATTTCTTCCTTTGTTATGGGACTGTTCAACTCTGAATGGGATAGTTTAGGTAGGTGTTGTGATTCCAGAAACTTGTGCATCTCTTCTAGGTTCTCAAATCTGTTAGAGTAGTTTTTCATAATATTCTGTCAGTATCTTTTTTATTTCAGTTGGTTCTGTTGTGGTGACACCCTTTTTGTTTACTATTCTTGTAATCTGCATCTTCTCTTTCTTTTCTTTTGTTAGATTTGCCAATGGTTTTTTCAATTTTGTTAATCTTTTTGAAGAACCAGTTTTGGTTTTGTTGATTTTCTCTATTCTTTTTCTGTTTCTGTTTCACTGATTTCTGCTTTGATCTTAATTGTCTCCTTACTTTTAGATACTGTAGGATTCGTTTGTTGTTGTTTTTCTAATTGTTGGAGTTGTTGAGTTAGAGTGTTGATTTTGTTTCTTTCCTCTTTTTTGATATATGTATGTTGTTGTTGTGTGCCGTCGAGTCGGCCCCGACTCATAGCGACCCCTCCTTGGGTTTCC
>NW_006922695.1:54045-55951 GCF_000298275.1 Orycteropus afer afer | reverse complement strand
TGTTTTTATCTTTGTGTCTAAGATGGGTCTCTTGTAGGCAGCATATTGATGGGTCTTCTTCTTCTTCTTCTTCTTTTTTTTTATATCTGGTCTGCCACTCTCTTTCTCTTGATTGGAGCATTTAGTTCATTCACATTGAGTGTAATTAGTGATAGGTATGAATTGATTGCCATCATTCTATTGTGATTTTTTGTAGTGTTGTTGGAATTTCCTTGGTCCATATATTTTTCTGTGCTGAGTTCATTTTGTTGTCAAGTGTTTCCTCTTTTCTTCTTTATTATTGGTTTTGTGCTTACAAAACCTATATGTTTTCCTTCCTTCTGGATTTGCTTGGGGCATTGTTAATTTTCTCTGTTTTTACCTTGGAGTAAATTCTTGTCTCTATATTCTTGGTACAGTCTGTTCTATGAAGACCTTGTCCTCTTTTTCTCTTCATTTGGAAGTTTTGTACCTAGAACTTTTATTCCCTTTATTTGGTTAGTTGCTGTTGTCATTTGCAAATTGACTTCCTTTTTTTTTAGTGTACAATGTTTTATGGTCTTATTTTGAACTTCTATGTCTGAATTTATTTTAGTGTTGATGTCATGTGTCCTGATTTTGTTGTTCTTTGTTGTGGGTTCTCTATTGGAAGGACTTCCTTAAGCATTTCTTGTAGGGTTGGTCTTGTTTTCACAAAATCCCTTAATTTCTTTTTGTCTGAGAATATCTTGATTTTGCCTTCATATTTGACGGACAATTTGGCTGGATATAGGATTCTTGGTTGGAAGTCCTTTTCCTTCAGTGTTTTATATATGCTATCTCATTGCTTTCTTTCTGCATGGTTTCTGCTGAGTAATCAGAACTCACCCTAACTTTTTAATTATTATATTTAGTATTTCTTTTGTCTCAGGAAGCTCACAAAATTCTTTCTTAGTCTTTGGTTTTAGACAGTTTGATTATGATATGTCTTGGTGAGTTCCTCTTGGGATCTATCCTGTATGAGGTTCTTTGAGCTTCTTTTCTTCCTTCATGATATGGGGGAAGTCTTCTGTTAGTAATCTTCCACAATTTTCTTAGTGTCTTTTTTTTGCCTCTTCTTGTTCTAGAATTCCAATGAGGCATATGTTGTTTCTTTTCATTTTGTCCCATATAACTCTTAGGTTCTCTTCATTTTTCTTAAATCTTTGTTCTGATTTTTCTTCATACAGGTTGGTGTCCAGGGATTTATTTATCTACTAGCTGGGAAATGCATTCTTCAGCCAGTACTAGCCTACTCTTTTGTGCTTCCACTGTGTTGTGTAATTCTGTGATGTTGGTATTCATCTTCTGGATTTCTAACTGATGTTTTTATATGAGTTCTGATTGTGTATTAATCTTGTTATTTTGTTCTTGAATGGTTTTCCTGAGTTCTTCCAGGGTACTCTCTGTGTTCTCCATGATTCTGTTGGGGGTTTCCTTAAGCCCTTGTGGTTGTTGCTGTTGTTATGTGCCATCGAGTCGGACCTGATTCATAGCAACCCCTCCTTGAGTTTCTGAGGCAGTATCACTACAGAAGTAGATTGCCCAAACTTCCTTCCGAGGAGTGGCTGGTAGGTTTGAACCTCCAGCCTTTTGGTTAGCAGTCAAGTGCTTTAGGCACTATGCTACCAGAGATCCTATTAAGCCCTTGTAGAGTTCTATAAACATACCTCCTAAAGTCCTTCTCAGATAATTCCATTGCCTCCTCTTCCTCCATGTTTAATGAGACTTTTGTTTGGGTTTTATTTATATTGTCTTATCCTGTTTGTTTGTTTCTTTGACTTGAGGTTACCTGTTATTTCCTAGATATTTTGAAGCTGTTTTTAACTGTTAGTTATGTATTGATTTGTTTTGTCTTGATTTTATATTTTTCCAAAATTGGAGGTAGTGTATTTTTTTTTTTTTTTTT
>NW_006922695.1:52509-53127 GCF_000298275.1 Orycteropus afer afer | reverse complement strand
TTTGTGAGCAGAGTGTTATTCAGTTTCCATGCATTTGATTTTTTCCCCTTATCTTCCTATTACTGACGTAATTTTATAGTGTTGTGATGTGAGAAGACACTTTGTTATATTTCAATGTTTTTAAATGTATTGAGGCCTGTTTTGTGGCCTATTTTGTGATCTGTTCTGGAGAATGATGTAGGAGCTCTGGTGGTGTAGTGGATAAGGGACTTGACTGCTAACTGGAACATCAGTGGTTCAAACCCACCAGCTGCTCCACAGAAGGAAGACTGGGTGATCTACTTCCGTAAATATTTATAGCCTCAGAAACCCAAAGGGGGTTTCTACCAGTCAGAAACAACTCAGAAGATTGTGTATTGTGTTTTTTGTTGGTTAAGTTGGTTGAATGTGTTGTTGAGATCCTCTGTATCTTTGTTGAGTTTCTCTCTAGTTCTATCTTTCATTTAAAGTGGTGTGTTATATTCTGCTACTACAGTGGTAGAATTGTCTATTTCTCCTTTAACTTTGGTCAGTATTTACATTGTTGTTGTTGTTGTTGTTATGTGCCGTCAAGTCAGCCCCGACTCATAGTGACCCCTTCTTGGGTTTCCGAGGCAGTATCACTACGGAAGTAGGATT
>NW_006922695.1:46010-50555 GCF_000298275.1 Orycteropus afer afer | reverse complement strand
TTATGAATAGCAGAGAAACACTGCCTGGTACATTATTGGGTGACTTTATGAATAACCTGAAAACATTGTCCTACACAGTGCAGGAAGATGAGCCCCTTGGGTCAGAAGGCACTCAAAATATGACTGGGAAAGAGCTGCCACATCAGAGTGGAACCAACCTTAATGATATGGATAAAGTAAATTTTTTGGGACCTCTATGGGATGATGTGGCATGACTCAAATTGAGGAGAAACAGCTGCAAACATTCATTCCATGTTCCAATTATTAACACTCATTAATAATTGGAACATGTAATGTATGGAGTATGAATCTAAGAACATTGGAAGTTGTCAAAAATGATAGGGAATGCATAAAGATTGATATCCTAGGCATTAGTGAGCTGAAACGGACCAAAATTGGTTTTGGTCATTTTGAATCAGACAACCATATGATCTACGATGCCTGGAATGACAATTTGAAGATGGATGGAGTGGCATGCATCATCACAAAGGATGTTTCAAGATCTCTTGTGAAGTACAAGGCTGTCAATGATAGGAAAATATCCATATGGCTACAAGGAATACCCATTAATACTACTATTATTCAAATTTACACACCAACCACCAAAGCCAAAGATGAGGAAATTTAAGATTTTTATCAAATTCTGCAGTCATGCAATCAAGATATGTTGCTTATCATTTGGTGATTGGAATGAAAAAGTTGGAAACAAAGAAGAATCACCAGTTGTTGGAAAGTTTGCCCTTGGTGACAGAAATAATGCTGGAGATAGCATGACAGAATTTTGCAAGACCAATGACTTATTCATTGAAAATACCTTTTTTTCAACAACACAAACAGCAGCTATACACGTGGACTTCACCAGATGGAAGATACAGGAATCAGATTGACTACATCTGTGGAAAGAGGCAATGGAAAAGCTCAATATCTTCAGCCAAAACAAGTGCAGGAGCTGATTATGGAACAGACCATCAACTGCTCATATGCAATTTCAACTTGAAGTTGAAGACAATTAAAACAAGTCCACGAGAGCCAAAATATGACCTTGATAATATCCCTCCTGAATTTAGAAACCATCTAAATAATAGATGTGATGCACTGAACACCAGTGACCAAAAACAAGAAGAATTGTGGAATGACATCAAGAGCATCATCAATGAAGAAAGCAAGAGGTAATTAAAAAGATGAGAAAGAAGAGACCAAAATGTATATCAGAAGAGACTCTGAAACATATCCTTGAGTGAAGTGTAGCTAAAGCAAATGGAAGAAATGACAAGATAAAAGAGCTGAAGTGAAGATTTCAAAGAGCAGCTCAAGCAGACAAAGCCAATTACTATAATTAAATGTACAAAGACCTGGAGTTAGAAAACCAAAATGGAAGAACTCGCTTGGCATTTCTCAAGCCAAGAAAACTGAGGAAAAAAGTTGAGCCTCATATTGCAATATTGAAAGTTCTATGGGCAAAATATTGAATGATGCAGGAAGCATCAAAAAAATATGGAAGGAATACACAGATTCATTATACCAAAAGACCTGGTCGATCTTCATTCATTTCAAGAGGTGGCATATGTTCAAGATCCAATGGTATTGAAGGAAGGAGTCGAAGCTCCACTGAAGGAATTGGTGAAGAACAAGGCTCCAGGAATTGATGGAATATCCACTGAGTTGTTTCAATAAATGGATGCCCTGCTGGAGGCACTCACTTGGCTATGCCAGGAAGAAGACACCTACCTGGACAACTGACTGGAAGAGATCCACATTTGTAACCATTCCAAAGAAAGGTGATCCCACAGAGAATGGAAACTATTGAACAATATCATTAATATCTCATGCAAATAAAATCTTACTGAAGATAATTCAAAACAGGTTGCAGAAGTATATTGACAGAGACCTCCCAGAAATGGAAAGTGGATTCAGAAGAGGATGTGGAATGAGGGATATTATTGCTGATGTCAGATGGATCTTGGCTAAAAGCAAAGAATACCAGAAAGATCTTTACTTGTGTTTTATTGACTATGCAAAAGCATTTGATTGTGTGGATCATAACAAATTGGGGATAACATTAAGAATGGGAATTCCAGAACACTTAATTGTACTCATGAGGAACCTGTACATAGACCATGAGGCTGTAGTTGGAACAGAACAAGGGGACACTGGTTGAAAATCTGGAAGGAAGTGCATCAGCATTGTATCCTTCCACCATATTTGTTCAATCTGTATGCTGATCAAATAATCTGATAAACTGGACTATATTAAGAAAAGCACAGAATCAGGATTGGAGGAAGACTCATTAACAACTTGCGATATGCTGACAACATAACTTTGCTTGCTGAAAATGAGGATGACTTGAAGTACTTACTGATGAAAATTGAAGAATGCAGTCTCCAGTATGGATTAAACCTCAATATAAAGAAAACAAAAATCCTCACAACTGGACCTATAAGCAGCATCACGATAAATGGAGAAAATATTTAAGTTGTCAAAGACTTCACATTGCTTACTTCTACAATTGACACCAGTGGAAGCAGCAATCAGGACATCAGACAACGTATAGCACTGGGCAAATAAGCTGCAAATGACTTCTTTCAAGTGCTGAAGAGCAAAGATGTCTCCTTGAGGACTAAGGTGTGCCTGACAAAAGCCATGATATTTTCAATCACCTCATATGCATGTGAGAGGTGGACAATGAATAAGGAAGACTGAAGAAGAGTTGATGCTTTTGAGTTGTGGTGCTGGTGAAGAATGCTGAAAGTACCGTGGACTACTGAAAGAACTAACAGGTCTGTCCTGGAGGAAGTGCAGTGGGAATGCTCCTTGGAAGCAGGAATGGACAGACTTCATCTCTCCTACTTTGCTCATGTTGTCAGAAGGGACCATTCACTGGAGAAGGATTGCTAAAAGAGCGGAAGGCCCTCAATGAGATGGATCGACATAGTGGCAGCAGCAATGAGCTCAAGCATACCAATGATCATGAAGATGGCACAGGATCAAGCAGTGTATTTTCTTCTGCTGTGCATACGGTCGCTATGAGTCGGAGACAACTTGACAGCACCTAACAACAATAACAACCATTTAATTTTTGTTTACTAAGTACTTGTGATTATCTTTCTTATTTTGGTTAGTTAGAAGGCTAATTAATTTTCTTTATGGTTACCCTGTAGTAAATTTGTACCTCCCTACATTTTGAACAGTCTGTTCTAAATTGATATTCTCCTGACTTTCTCTCCATCCAGAAGTTTTGTAATTATACCATTTATTCCAAGTTTTGTATTTGTTGTTGTTTACAGATTGGCTACTCTAGTTCTCTATTTTCCATTTTGTAACTTTATTTCAGTTTTGACCTTGATTATATCCCACCTGAATTTAGTGATCATCTGAAGAATAGATTTGATGCATTGTACATCAGTGACCAAAGACCAGATGAGTTGTGGGATGATCTCAAGAACATCATACATAAAAAAAAAAAAAAAAAAAAAAAATTAAAGACATTGTGGCAGTTAAGGTTATGTGTCAGATTGGCTGGGCTGTGGGTTTTAAATGTTTAAATGGTTGGGCCCCTGAATGTAGTTATTCCCCATGATAATACTGTTAGCACCTCCATGGTGGAATCTGCTGTGAGCAGTTAAGTAGTTGAAGGGGAGTTACCTTTGGAGGGTGGCCTGCTTCCAGTATATATGGAGAATGTTTGGGAAAGGTCTTGAGCTTTTTGGCACATTTTGGATCCTGCATTTGGCTGAGTCTTCATCTCCAGTTCCTGGACTTGAATCAGTGTCCTCCCATATTGTCAGCCATGTTGGGATGGTTGCTGGACTTGAAACTGGCCAGCCATGTTGTCTGCTGATCTTGGTTTTGTCAGCTTCAGCAGCCAGTAGCTGCATGAGTCAGAAGAAGCCTCCAGCTCCAGTGGCCCAGGAATGAGAAGCAGAGCTAAAACCCAAGGTCAAGGGGCCTTCACCCATCCCTTAGAGCCAGCACTCTGAATTTGAATTTCTAGCCTCTAAGAGAATACAGTCCTGTTTGTTAAAGCCAACCACTTGTGGTATTTCTTTTATAATAGCATTAGAGAACTAAGATAGAATTTGATACCAAGAGTGGAGAGCTGCTCTAACAGATACCTAAAATGTGGAAGCAGGAGTAGACCACATCCTTGCACCCAAGATCTGTGAAGTGAGACTATGACAGAGAGACTAGCAGAAAGACAGCAGCAGCAGAGCCCAGAGACTGGAATGAGGCAGAGTGATAGGCTTTCCAGCACATGGAGCAAGAAAGCGGAAAGTCCTTGGACAGGAGGTTTCCTGGCAGAGTGGGTTGCCTTCTGGCATTAATTGGTAGAGCTGAAGAGACAAAGAAGATGGGAAGCTGAACTGCTTTAGTCTCAATGGGTAGGACCAATGCCTCTAGGGTTTCAAATAGTAGAACTGCTTCAGCCTGCTAGGCTTAAAAGAGTCAGATCTTCACCAACTCAGTTCTGAAGTGTGGGGATGCTGTACATGAGTGACAATGGGAAGGGGCTACATCTGCTGCCCAAAAGTGAGGGGATAGAGCTAC
>NW_006922695.1:42577-44595 GCF_000298275.1 Orycteropus afer afer | reverse complement strand
GATAGGGATTCTGTTGTGCTGCCTACAACAGTCTGTGAGTGAACAATCCACCATTCAGCCCAGAGATCTTGGATTTGTCATTTGTTGGAGTCAAAATCCAGTATACTGCCTGAAAACCTTGAGCTTGTCCATCCCTGTAGTTACGTGAGTTGGGAAAAGCCTCCAGCTTGACGTTTGATCCAAGAACTTGGGACTTGCAATATTCTATAAGTGCGTGAGCCATTTTCCTAAGATAAATTTCTGTCTCTCTCTTTCTCTCTCTCCCTAAGCTTTACTGGTTTTGCTTCTCTAGAGAACCCAGTCTCTAGTGAGACAAAATCATAAGGATGGTCTTCCTAAATTGGTTCTCCAATTTGATTAATCATAAAGGCACTGGTGACCCTGCCTCTGTTAGTAAAGTGGGCCCTGCTAATCCATGGCAGGAGGTGGCAACACTAATATGCAAAATAGCACCACCAATAGCTCAAGTATTTGTGAGAAGTGAGGCTCTGGATGATTGCATATTTGATACTTTTCTGCAATTTTGTCAGCATGAGGAGTATAAAGAAGCTGGTTGGTTGGCCCTACTTACATGAGACAAAGTGGTGAAAGAACGAGATGAGCTCAGGGATGCTGAGCCACAGCTTAAGTGCCTCATAAATGACCTTAATGTTCCAGTTGTGCTCTGGAAGAAAACCTTATTTTTTCTAGTAACAGAGCTGAGATTGCCAAAAACCAATCCCAGAGTCTTATTGTAAGGGTGGCTGAATTACAACGCCAATAAAATTACTAACCCAGAATGGTGTCTGAAGTTAAAGTGAGGGAATTGATTGGTAAAAAACAGGATCCTGAAACCCGGAATGGGGACATATGGGCAGATAGTCAGGAAGATCAGGAGATGGAGCCTGTAAATTCTGTTGAATCCCTCCCATTTGAAGGGGTTACCATAAAACCTCAGTTTGATGGGATTAACCCAAGTGTTCCTGCTGGGTTTTTGCCTGAGGCAGAGGCCATGGAAGACATTGCTGAATGTACACAGGAACTGCCCAACCACTGATTGTTGCTGTTAGACCAATAACTAAAGTGTAAGTAAGCCCCAAAAGGTGAAATACAAAGTGTGACTGAGGAGGTGGTACACTACACCCAAAAAGACCTACTTGATTTTGCTAACATGTACAGACAGAAACCTGGAGAATATGTATGGGAATGGTTACTGAGGGTGTGGGATAATGGTGCAAAGAATGTAACATTGGATCAGTCTGAGTTTATTGATTTAGGCCCACTAAGTACGGACTCTTCATTCAACGTTTCAGCATGAGAGGTTAGGAAAGGATATAATAGTTGATTTGGTTGGCTTACTGAAGCATGGATTATGTGGTGGCCTACCTTAAGTCAAGTTGAAGTACCAGACCTGCCTTGGTATAATGTAGAAGAAGGTGTCCAGAGGTTTAGGGAAATTGGCCTGTTAGAATGGATGTATCAGGTTAGACCTTAGAGCCAGAAATGGAGAGTCCAGAAGACTCACCTTTCACCAGTACAGTGAGGAATAAATTTGTGAAGGGAGCTCCAGTATCCTTGAAGACTGCTGTTATTGTTATTTTAGGCAAGCCAGATTTGAGAGTGGGAACTGCCCTAATTGAACTAAGACATATCACTATGATGGGGCTGATGGACCCCATGGGAGTAGGGGCCAAATGACAGCAGGTAATCGACAAAGACAAGGTGGGTGTGGTTACCATAATGAACAGCAGAGTTGGAACAGTAATCAGAATATTCTGACTTGTGTGTAATTATGGCATTGGCTATTAATGCCAATGAAATATATGGAAAACCTACTAAATATTTACTTGATCTGTATAGACAGAAGAATTCTAGGTCATGTGAACAGCAGCCTAGATTGAATCACCAGAATACAGAGCCACAGCTTCTCAATCAATTACCAGACTTGAATCAGTTTACAGAACCACAACGCCTTGAATGAAGAAGAGGCCGGGTCACTTTGAGGAAGGACCCCACTACATTGCCAAAAATTTATTATG
>NW_006922695.1:37302-41802 GCF_000298275.1 Orycteropus afer afer | reverse complement strand
CAATGCCTTTTTCTCAATACCAATTTCAAAGGACCATCAGAAGCAGTTTGCCTTCAGCTGGCAAGGCCAATGGTATACTTTCACAGTGCTTCCTCAGTGGTATATATCAACTCCCCAACACTATGTCATAATTTAGTCCACAGGGATCTTGATTGCCTTTCCCTTCCATATGACATCACACTGGTCCATTATATTGATCACATTATGCTGATTGGACCTAGTAAAGAAGAAGTATCAAGGACTCTCGACTTATTGCTGGGACATATGCATGCTAGAGGTTGGGAAATTAACCAAACAAAAATTCAGGCACCTTCCACCTCAGTGAAATTTCTACAGGTCCAATGGTGTGGGGCATGTTGAGATATTCCTACTAAAGTGAAGGCTAAGTTATTGTGTCTGGCTTCCCCCACAACTAAAAAGGAGGCACAAAGTCTTGTGGGCCTCTTTGGATTTTGGAGGCAACATATCCCTCACTTAGGTGTGTTGCTGTAGCCTATTTATCAAGTGACTCAGAAAGCTGCTAGTTTTGAGTGGGGCCCAGAAAAACAGAAAGCTTGCAATGGGTTCGGTTCAGGCTGCTTTGCAGGCTGCTTTACCACTTGGGCCGAATGATCCAATGGTGCCTGAAGTGTCTGTAGTACAGAGGGATGTTGTTTGGAGCCTTTAGGCAGGTCTCTATTGGTTAATTTCAATGCAGACCCTTGGGATTTTGGAGCAAAGCCCTGCCATTCTCTGGAGATAACTACTCTCCTTTTGAGAAACAGCTTTTGGCTTGTTACTGGGGTTTAGTAAAGACTAAATGCCTAACCATGGGCCACCAAGTCACCATGCGGCCTGTGCTGCCCATCATGAACTGAGTGTTGTCTGATCCACAGAGTCATAAAGTTGGACGTGCACATCCATCATTAAATGGAAGTGGTATATCAGAGATCAGGCTCAAGCAGGAACTGAAGGCACAAATAAGTTGCATGAGAAAGTGGGCCAAATGCCTATGGTCTCCACTCCAGTCACATTACCTCCCCTCTCCCGGTCTGCACCTATGGCCTCATGGGAAGTTCCTTATATCAGTTGACTGAGGAAGAGAAAACTTGTGCCTGGTTTACAGATGGTTCTGCATCATATGCAGGCACCACTCAAAAGTGGACAGCAGCGGCATTGAAGCCCCTTTCTGGGACTTCCTTAAAGGACAGTGGTGAAGGGAAATCCTTCCAATGAGCAGAACTTCGAGCCGTGCATATGACTGTTAACTTTGCATGGAATAAGAAAGGCCAGATGTGCAATTATATACAGATTCAGGAGCTGTGGTTAATGGCTTAGCTGGATGGTCTGGGACTTGGAAGGGGCATGATTGGAAGATTGGTGATAAAGATGTATGGGGAAGATATATGTGGATGGATCTCTCTGACTGGGCCAAGAGAGTAAAGATACTTGTGTCTCATGTGAATTCTCATCAAAAGGTCACCTTGCAGAGGAGGACTTAAAAATCTGGTTGATAGGATGACACATCAAGTGGAAACCAGACATCCTTATCCCCCAGCTACTCCTGTCATTGCTCAATGGGCTCATGAACAAAGCAGCCATGGTGGCAGGGATGGAGGTTATGCAGGGGCACAGCAACATGAACTTCCACTTACCAAGGCTGATTTGGCTACCGCCACTGCTGAGTGCCCAATCTGCCAACAGCAGAGACCAACACTGAGTCCATGATATGGAACTGTTCCTTGGTGTGATCAGCCAGCAATGTGTGGCAGGTTGATTACATTAGACCACTTCCATCATGGAAAGGACAGCATTTTGTTCTTACTGGAATAGATACTTATCCTGGATATGGATTTGCCTTCCCTGCATGCAATGCTTCTGCTAGAACTACCATCTGTGGTCTTACAGAATGCCTTATCTACCCCACCATCATGGTATCCCACACAGCATTTCTTCAGATCAAGGGACTCACTTCACAACAAATGAAGTGCGGCAATGGGCCTGTGCTCATGGAATTCACTGGTCTTACCTTGTTCCTCATTATCTTGAAGCAGCTGACTTGATAGAACAATGGAATGGCCTACTGAAAACACAACTAAGATGCCAGCTAAGTGGCAATACCTTGAAAGGTTGGGGCAATGTTCTCCAGCAGGCTGTATATGCTCCAAACCAGTGTCCAATATATGGTTTTGTTTCTCCAATAGCCAGGATTCATGGGTCCTTGAACCAAGGGGTGGAAACGGGAGTGGTATCACTCACTATTACCCCTAGTGACCCACTCAAAAAATTTTTGCTTCCTGTCCCTGCTACCCTATGCTCTGCAGGTCTGGAGATCTTAGTCCCAAAGGGAGGAACACTCCCATGTGGAAACACAATACTGATTGCATTGAACTGTAAATTAAGAATGCCACCCAGCCATTTTGGCTTCCTCAGGCCTCTGGATCAACAAAGAAAGGCATTACTGTACTATCTGGTGTGATAGATCCTGATTACCAAGGGGAAATTGGACTGACATTACATAATGGAGTTAAAGAAGAATATGTCTGGAATACAGGAGATTCTATAGGATGTCTCTTAGTACTACCATGCCCTGTGATTAAAGTCAAATTAGAGCAAACCAATTCTGGTATGACTACTAATGGCCCAGACCCTTCAGGAATGAAGGTTTGGGTCTCCCAACCAGGCAAAAACCACAACCATCTGAGGTGCTTGCTGAGGGCAAGGGAAAAACAGAATCGGTGGTGGAAGAAGGTAGTTTTGAATATCAGCCTCGACCACGTGACCAGTTGCAGAAATGAGGACTATGATTGTTATATTTCTTCATTGTATATATTCATGAAATATTTTTGTTTCCTTCTGTTATGAACTGTGAAATGTAAATAAGGTTAATGCATTTTGGATGTATGTGTGTTAGCGTATCATGTTAGGTGCAAATATGACTTTATGATTGTCCTTATTTAGAGATTATATATGGTTAAGAAGATGTGTACAACTGCCAAGTTGACAAGAGGTGGACTGTGATAATTGGAGCTGTGTGTCAAGTTGGCTGGACCACAATTCTGTGTGGTTTAAGCAATTGTGATGTGGGTTGTTCCCATGATTGGATCAAATGATTATGTTTTGAGCAGCCAATCCATTGAAAGGGAGTTTCCCTAGGGGTGTGGCCTGCTTCCAGTATATTTATGGACATCTTGGGAAAAGAGATACTCTTCTGTGGATCAGGATTCTGTTGAGCTACCTACAACTATCTGTGAGCGAACAATCCACCATTCAGCCCAGAGATCTTGGATTCGTCATTCGTTGGAGTCCAGAGCCTACATACTGCTTGCCAACCTTGAGTTTGTCTGCCCCTGGAGCTGTGTGATCTGGGAACAGCCTCCAGCTTGATGTTTGATCCAAGAACTTGGGACTTGTGAGCTTCTATAAGTGTGTGAGCCATTTTCCTAAGATAATTCTCTCTCTCTCTCTCTCCCTCTCTCTCTCTCAACTTTACTGGTCTTGCTTCTCTAGAGAACCCAGTCTAACATAGGTGCCAAGTTGACAAAGGATGGGATGTGGTAGTTGAGGTTGTATGTCAAGTTGGCTGAGCTGTGGCTTTGAGTAGCTGGACACCTGGATATAGTTATTCTTCATGATGATATTGTGATCACCTCCATGGTGGAAACTGCTGTGAGTTGTTAAGCAGAGGGAGGGGAGTTACCTTCAGGATATACCCTACTTCCAGGGTATATGGAGAAAGTTTTGGAATGATATTGGGCATTTTGGCATATTTTGGATCCTGCATTTGACCAAGTCATTATCTCTATTTCCTGGACTTGATCCAGTGGCCTGTGGTAATGTCTGACAGTCTTGGGATTGTTCCTGAACTTGAACCAGTGGATGCCATGTTGCCTGCTATCTTGGGATTTTGTCATTTTACCTGCTTATCTTGAGTTTGTCATCCTCAGAATACAGTAGCTGCATGAGTCAGAAGAAGCCTGCAGCCCCAGTAGGCCAGGAACCAGAGGCAGAGCTGAAGCCCAAGGCCGAATGACTTTCACCCAGCCCTTAGAGCTAGCACACTGAATTTGGTCTTCTAGACTCCTAAACTGTAAGAGAATAAATTCCTGCTTGTTGAAGACATCCTTTTGCTGTACTTCTGTTATAGGTACACTAGAGAACTAATATATGAGGTAAAGAAGAGTATTCTTGAATACAGGAGATTCCTTAGGATGTCTCTTAGCATTACGATGTCCTGTGATTAAAGTCAATGGAAAACAGGAGTTCAAAATGGAGTTGAGCCAGTGAGCAGCACACTTTATCCTTAGATGCCAGAGCATCTAAGGTCTTGAATAAATAGCCACAACAATTTAAATTAGGAATTTCACTGCTCTGAACAGCTCACAGATTCAGAGTACATCAAACACGCAAGAGCAGAATTAGAGGAAAGGCACAGAGAGATTATTTGGGGAAGAGCTACTGGAGGAGGGCGGACAGACTGGCACCTGAGAGAGGCATTGGAAACTCTTCTGGAACAGTCAC